>NW_008664670.1:0-50599 GCF_000695815.1 Acanthisitta chloris | reverse complement strand
AGGGAAGGGAGGGAAGGGAAGGGAAGGGAAGGGAAGGGAAGGGAAGGGAAGGGAAGGGAAGGGAAGGGAAGGGAAGGGAAAGAAAAAATAATGTCATTATATAGAAGCAGTTACCATTGTTCATTTACAGCATAGAATCATAGAATCATACAATCAACCAGGTTGGAAATGACCTCAAAGATCATCGGGTCCAGCCCTACCGTGGTTACTAGACCATGGCACTAAGTGCCACATCCAGTCTCGTCTTAAAACCTTCCAGGGATGGTGAATCCACCACCTCCCCGGGCAGCCCATTGCAATGCCTGATTACTCTTTCCATAAAAAAATTCTTCCTAATATCTAACCTAAACCTCCCCTGACAGAGCTTGAGTCTGTGCCCTCTTGTCCTACTGCTAGTTTCCTGGCAGAAGAGACAAATCCCCACCTGACTACAACCCCATTTCAGGGAGTTGTGGAGGGCAGTCACATTTGGCACTGGTATTACCTTCATGTTAGAAGTGAAAGACACCTTGTTACAGAGCCAGTGTTAGCAAAACATTGTTTTTAACACACATGAATAGTAAGGTGTGAAACTAGTACATATTTACTCATAATGATGAAAGCCATTTTAGGTTGTTTATGCATATATATATTGTTTGACATCCATGAAGCAAAGCCCGAATAAATATTCAAGTTCTTCATGAATTGTAACTTCTCTTAATATATGCATATATATATATATATGCAAATAAGATTTTTTTTATCTTTTCAGCCATCATTACTGCAGTTTTAATTTTGTTCTTTTTCTCACAAATTTCATAAATTTCAGTTCATGGAATGGGAAAAATATACAGATTAGGAAAAAACACTGTTAACCGTAAAAATCAATCTCAAATCAACTACAAAATAAAGTACTCTATCATCTTGAAAAACATTTAAAAATCTTTTCAAAAAGGAAAGAACATGTAAATCAGCTTTATTTATCCCCTATGAATGGGGATGCTCAGCTCAAAAAACAACTGCCAAAGACACTGTATTTTTGTGATGCAGCTTTATGCATGCATTAGCATGTTTGTCATATTCCTTCTACTCTCTTTATCCCTTTCTGATTGCTATTGTTTAATTACAACTGACAATCTGACTACCACATGTAAAACATACATTTTCCAAGCATGTAAGTGGAAACCAGATCCATCAAGTGACAGTGATGACTACCTTACCTGCACTCGTGTCTTACAAGATCACAATTCAAACCAAGTGGAAAGGATTTGTGGGTCCTCCAGTGCAAGACCAAACAAATTCTTAAGCTGCTGTGTATTGGCACAAAAATGAAACACATAATTTTTCTCCTAAAGTCAGTCCTTCTGACAAGCTTGAGTTGTAGAAAGTTCTTCATTTATTTGTAATTCATGGAATATGCTATTTTACTTCTCAGACTACTCTTTCTCTTACAAGGGCTTACTATTGAAGAATTATAGCTTGGTTAGAAATGATGTATAGATGGAACAGGAAGCAAAATATGAAGCATGAAATGGAAATGTCAGCTAGAAATTACCAAGCATCCTTTAGCATTGCTTGTATTTGACTAGAAAGATATATTTAGCAGTTAGCATGTCACAGCCTGTCATTTTATTTGTGACTCCATAACTGTATTTTCTGTCTTCACAGTAGAAGTTGCTCATTCTCTTTTATTTTATGTCATAGTAGTATGGATGCATCACTTCTAAAACTCTGTTTACATTGGATAAAGTTTGCTATTCTATCAAAGTATTGGCATGCAGATTGGTGAGAAATGATGTGTGATCATTTCAAATTGATTATAATACATATCACACTAATCTCACTTAAAAAAATGACAGAAGTAAGAGTTCAAATCCATGCTAATCACTTTTATCCAAATGGTTGTCAGTTTGTGTATATTGAAGGTTTCTGCAAAACAATATCCCTATACACGGAATTTTCTAGAAAACATTTTGAAAAAATACTACTGCAATTTTTTTGATGACTTGCAAAATAATTGTTAAAAATCATTACAGTATAAATAAGGTTTGCAATGCTATGAATCTTAGCATTATTTTTAATGCTTTTAATTTATGCACTTTTGAAGAACAGTGGTTAATATGACATTCTGAGTTTGAAGAGTTTAAGATTCAGATTCTTTTCCATTCAATCTTTTTCCATGACCCTGGGAATTTATGTCAGGGACAGATATGCAGGTAGACTTCAAAGCTTCACTAAGCTTCAGATATCTAGAACCAAATTGTAAAACCTCAATTAGTAACCAATATTGAGAGTACTTGGGTTTTAGTAATAACGTATCTCCCCGGACTGAGTGCTAAGAGTCTAGAGGCAGGATTCCTTAGAATGAAGTTTAACCATCTAAAAATTAATTCCCTCTGCAGTCAGCAGAGACTCACAGGAGAGAAGAATTCAAGCTGTAAAAGTACCTGTTTTGATATCTATTTAAGGGCGATATTTATATTAATTCTGGAGATAAATTATATATTTTTTGATAATGAAAATAAAGAGAACTTAGGTAATGTTGAAAGTAGGTTAAATCCCACTTCTGCTGCTCAGATACATGTAACAGTTTCCAGTATAGACCATGGTATGTTAATATATATGCACCTACACATACACACATACACACACACATGTACACATATATATGTAACAACCTGAAATTGTTCAAGCATATATTGAAAACAAAATGCAGATCGGAAAAAAAAAAATCCCAAATCAGTTTTCCCAATTTTCACAAGATATCCTATAGATTACTTAACAGATTTAGGGAGAAATCTGTTTTCTCCTTGAATGGTTTTCAATTATTTTTCCTCTCTTAGAACAGCTCATTCACCACTGCCTTTCACTGCTATAGAGCTATCAGGCTGACCAATAAAGACATTCAGCTAACAGAAATCATAGAATCACAGAATCACAGAATGGTTTGGGTTGGAAGGGAGCTTAAAGATCATCTAGTTCCAATCCACCTGTCAGGGGCAGGGACACCTTCCACTAGACCAGGTTACTCAGAGACCCATCCAACCTGACCTTGAGCACTTCCAGGGATGGGGCATCCTCAAATTCTCTGAGCAACCTGTTTCAGTGCCCCCACCCTCACAAAAAAATAATTACTTCATAACATCAAATCCAAATAATTAAACATTTTTTATGTTTCTTGAGCCTGCCTCCTAATTTTTAGCTGCATTTGCATATTACAAGACTGTAGAAACCCTATGTTTGTTTAATGAAGTTATAAAAAGGCAATCAGTCTTTCCTCATTCATTTGAAAATTCAAGCATTCAAAAATCTAATGAGAGCTTACCACAGGAGATATCTTTGTAATTCTATTGTAGCAGGCCAGGAAAAGAGCTCCTGATATATTCTCTTTCTCCTTTTTCATGCACCTATATTGCCTTTTTTATAACCTGGATATTCTGTTAGAAGTGCCAATAGGGAATCCTTAATGTCAGCACTCTCAAATCTTGGATGTCCACTATCAAAATCTTCCTGCACTGTCAGAAATTTCCTACATGACTTCTCTTTGTCATATGTAGCTTTAAGAATAGGTAGAGATGCAACAGAAACTGGCAGGGAGCACAGCCATGTGCACTTGATCTAGCCTAAACAAATTGATGTGCACTCTTTCTTTTCCGCATTCACAAACATTACCTAAACAGAATCCTTGGTGTATCTCAGCAAGGGCACAAGATAAACTCATAGACAGCAATATGCACAGCTTTGACAAGCATTACAGACTTACCTCTTCTCAGAACTCCCCTCAGCTTTCAGACATATGGACTGCCTTTGCTTTTCTTCATTTGTTTTTAATTTCTAATGGAATATCAAAAGTACTAGTTACAATACCTTACAGCCTTAAGTTAAAAATTATTATATTTAAAGCCCACTCTGGTAACATTGCTGCAAAGCTAAAAGCGGAGTCTAGATAATGGTTACCAAAAAAATTCATATTTAGCCAGACAGCCTTTGATAGTTTTCAAAAGTGTCATATATTAAACTCATAGCTTAGTCTAGAGGTTCAATATGAACAGTAGAAAGGATTCTGCTTCTTCCAAATACAGATCAGTAGTGACATTCCAGAGCTGAGAGATATAACAATTAATAATGCATGCATATTAATATATCATTATTGCAAATAGCACAGCATTGTAGCACAAAAATGAAATTGTTGAATCACGGATGAATCAGTCCACAAAGATGTATCAGACAGCAATGCTTGGAGGCTAGTGATTATTACAGGATGCATTCTCTCTTGAATTCAGAATTTAGTCACTAATGCTCATTACCATTCATTTTGGAATGTATTGACCACTTCAAATACCCAAGAGATAAACTGGTTAAATATGGCATTTAAAAACCACCACCACTTCAGCTAAATTCAGCATGGATTTATTCTTCTTTTTCCATGGAAAATTAGTAAATTATATCTCTGTCAGACAAAACTGTCCTCGCTATGATATAGACGCCAATGAAGACAACATGAATATGTATATTCCACAGGAAAGAACTTGAAAAAAAATCAGTAAATATTCCTGCCTTTGCAAGCAACTTGTGCATACACCAGCAAGCAATATCCTCTAGTAATTGTGACAAAACTATTGAAAATATGTGTCCTGGTTTGTTGGCATTTCTCAGATTAAATGAATTAGCTTTGTACACAACTAATTAGACTTTGTATGCATGCATAACAGAACTTTTGATGAAAAATGCCTGGCCCCCTTTTATTTTTTTGATTATTAAAATCCAGCTACACAAAAGGAAATGCCTGATTTTTGAATTTCCATTAAATTTTAACTGCATAATTTTGGTCTTTCTGTTGACATAATGTTAAGAAAAATAGATAAGACACAGTCAAACACTGATTTTTCAAGTTGTGAGACAGGTATTATGGTAGCTCTCTTGTAGGCCTGAGATATCACAAGGAGTTAGTATCCTCCTTTGATGCTAAATATGAACTTGAAAAAAGTGAGCTGTTACGGCCAGGTAGAAATATTCTTCTCAGCTTATGGCTTTCCTGCTGTTTACTTAATGCTTTCAAGGCATTTATGCTGTGTTTCCTTTTAATTTCTTTGCATTTTGTTCCCTCTGCAATAGCATCATCTAGTCAGGCTGGAAAGTATATGCTGTTACAAATGAATAATTCTAAATAAATGAATAAATTCATTATTTTTTTTCATTCAAAGTCAGACTATTTTAAAATGAATGCTAGTTCTTATGTCAGGGAATCATGTGACTTCACCTACAGTTGTTGGTTATTAAAACATAAGCCTCTCAAGAGTTATTTCAAATGAAAGGCAATATTTTATTACAATATTACAGAAACAAAATCATCAGTACATAATGTCTAGTGCAGCTATAATAGTGTTTAATTATAATAGTTTCTTGTAAAATGTGTTACAGTTATGACAAATTCCTTGGTGTTCTTGGTGAACTGCATTCTGTTAATATATCAAGGGATGCACATGCACCACTTTTAGAGCCATTATGATTCAAAAAATTATCACAAACTCCACAAAAACAAATGCCTAATTTTTATCTTGAAAACAGAATGGAATACACTCAATCATCATAGATAAAGTATAGTTACTTGGTTCAAGAACTTCTGATATGGCTGTTCTGTTTGGGGTTTTTTTTTGTTTAAAAAGCTGGAAGAATGTACTTGTCAACTGTGATATGAAATCAATAATGTTATTGAAATAAACACCAGAACAGAAATTGTCGGCAAATTGATAAAACAAGGAAAACATTGGAGTAATGTTCCCTTCAGTTAGTTACTCTGAGTGTAAATACATATGAAAGATAGCCTTAGATTTGTCAATTTTCAGATCTTACCTGGTTTCTCTGGATATAAATGTATGTCAGTAATCCAAATGTAGAATTTATCTGGAGGTATACAGTGACCTGTCCACAAATTATTTTATGTAATTAAGATTATACTTATATAGTCCAGTATCTGAAATACTTCATTAAGACCAGTGAAGCAAAAAAATTAGCAGATTTTTGTTTATTTATATTGAAGCATGTAGAAAAAATAATTTATGCTCTACCATTTAGCTTAGAGAACTTGTCTGTGATCTATTCAAAACGATAAGTTCAAGCTCACAAGAAATCTCTCCAACCTCCAGACTCCAGGGATGAGAGGAGGAAGAAGAAGCAGGACATTTCACCTGAATGTTACACAGATGGTAACAAAAAGGAGACAATAAAATCCATGGAAACAAAACAAATTTGAGAAAGAAGTGGGTTTCTGTTTTAGCAATAATGAACTCACAGGAAAGGATTTCATACTTCTATGAATTCTTGTTCATTTTAACTTCAACAGAGAACAAAAAATTAAACCCTTAAATTTTGCAGTTAGGTATTTTAATTAATCTTAAATATTGTGCTATGAATTTGTTCCCCACCCCCATCCCCACCCAGCCTTCAGCTGTAGTCTTAAGTAACAGAACTGTTATTATATAGATCACTATTCTGTGATTAAACGTGCAGGGACAAGACCAGTGTTGCAACAAAAGGAACTCTTTTGAAGCACTGGGTCTGATACATAAATTTTAAAACTAAGTGCCAAGTTGTTTGAAATAGTGGTAATCTGAATTTGTGCAGAACATTACATCTCATGTGTCATCCTAAAATTTGCAAAATCAATAGTTTTTCAAGTGAGTTCAAAGACATTAGGATATCTTCTTGGAACTTCAGAGAGTATGAAGTGTCATAGCCCCAAGCAAAGAAATATTGTGAAGAAATTTTAATAGTATAATTATATATATAAAATACCATGTCATGTTAGCATGCT
The DNA here is from genome assembly GCF_000695815.1 of Acanthisitta chloris. NCBI lineage: Eukaryota > Metazoa > Chordata > Aves > Passeriformes > Acanthisittidae > Acanthisitta > Acanthisitta chloris. Next base: position 43,806 of record NW_008664670.1, on the reverse strand, counting down.
TAAAACATAGTGAATAAAGTACTGCTGTTACTTCACCTGCATTGTAAGATAACTAACAAGGAATCAGAGCACTTTATCTGGATCAGGGAAGTTACCAGAAAACTGAGCAGCTCAGTGCAGCCTTCGGATTATTACCCTACTCCTACAGCTTTGTATGGGTACCAGCAATGTTGCAGCAAGAAGCCCAAGGTCAATTAAAAGATATTTCAGTGGCCTGAGAAGAATGCAATAGGATTCAGAAGCACAAGTAGTGTATTCCTCTATCTTCTCAGCAATGGGGGAAGACTTTGAAAAACCAGACAAGCCCATAACATCAATGCCTGGTTCCAAGACTGGTGCCTCCACTAGAATTTAAACATCTATAATCATGGAAGAGCTTCAACACACAGGGTTTTCTATGACCTGACAGGATCTACCTGTCCCAACAGGGGAAAATGCTTCTTTGCTGGGAAGATGGCAGGACTGATTGCGAAGGTTTTAAACTAGGATTAATGGGGGAAGGGGATATCATCAGGTAAGCCAAGAGTTAGCATGGTATTGTCTGAGTGTGCCAATTTGTACTTATCTGGGGAGCCTGGAGGGTTCAGAAACGTATCTTTCTGAGACATAGTATGAAAAATAATCAGGATGAAGTGAAAGTGTTGGTCAGCTCCCAGAGTTATGATAACATAGGTATTAGTGAGACTTGGTGGAATAAGTTCCATGACTGGAGTGGTGGGATGGAGAGCTACAGGCTGTTCAGGAGGGATAGACATGGCAGGTGAGATGGAGGAGTTGTACTGTATGTAAGGGAAAGGCTTGACTGGACAGCACTTAAAATTACTGATGATGAGAAAGAGAATCTTTGGTTGAGAATTAAGGGGGTGAAAAACAAAGGAGGTGTCATTGTGTGTGTCTACTATCAGTCACCTGGACAGGATGTAAGCACTGATGAGTTATTTTGTAGACAATTAGGGGAAATCTCTGGATCAGCAGTCCTCGTATTTATGGGAGATTTGAGCTTCCCAGACATCAGTTAGGAATATCATAGTGCTTTGACAAGCAGGTCTGAAATTCCTGAAGTACATTGAAGATAGATAATTTCTTGCCACATGGACTCAGTAAGACAACTAGGAAATATGCCCTCCTGAACTTGTTGATTGTGAATAGAAAACGACTCAGTGGAAATGTGATGGTAAGTGGCTGACTTGAAATGGTTTAGTTTTAAATTTTCAGTCATGAGAAAAAAGAAGTTCAGCTGACTTCCTAGCCTGGATTTCAAGACAGCAAATTTTAGACTATTCAGGTAGCTACTGGAAACTTCTTTTGTGGACTTAGGAGTCTACAAGTGCTGGCCAGTTTTTAAGAATCTCCTTTTAAAAGCACAAAAGCAGTCAATTGCACTGTGTCAAAAGTCAAGCCAGCAGGGCAGAAGACCAGCTTGTCTGAACCAGAAACCCTTCATGAAGCAAAAGAGGAAGCTCCTTCGGAAGCAAGGGCAGGCTTCACAGGAAGATCACAGAGTGATGATTTACACATGTAGGGAGAAACATGAAAGCTAAAGCTCAACTAGAGCCGAAACCTGCCAGTGTTGTGTCAGATTGTAACAAATATTGTTTATAAAAATAATCAAGAGTTCATCGTACAAGCAACATAAGCAAGATATTGAAATTAGAGATCATAGTTGTGATTAAAAATTACAGAATAAAAGTAGAATATAAATTTATTGAAGAATGATGTGTTTGCAAATTATAGAAGATAGGGTTGTTTGGAATGCTATGTTTTTTTTGTGTGCAACCGTAGATACCGCACCAAGAAGTTCTGCATGTTTTGATATGCTGCTTGGTAACCCCCTCTACCCATCCCATCTTTGTCTGGGTACCAAAGATTCCAATCACTGGATAAGGAGAACTGACAAATGATCACCTTAAAATAAAGTTTTATAAGCAATAAAACCAATCACTGTAAAAGTTGCATCAAAGAATGCACTTATATAACAAGAGGGTACGTAAATTGTCCGAATTTTGTTGTACAGTGAATATGTCTGGTGGGGCAGTCCGCTGTGTTCCCATCATGCTGAATAAAGAGTAGTATCTGCTTATTTGCGTCAAATTGGTGTTGAATAAGTTTCTTTCAACCCATTTGGTAACCATTTGGTGACAAGATAACAAAGATCATTTTAAGTATGCTAACTACAAGAGGATATCTATTGAAAATATTGAACAGTTACTTGATGAATATGGTTACCTGACAAATGGGGATGAAGAAATTAATTTTTGCCTCAGTCTCATATTATAGACCTTGGGCTGCCAGGTGCTGTGAGTCAGAATATCACTGCTGCAGGAGGAGTGGTTTTCCATCTTGGGATATATTACGAGAGGAGCGGCTGAAGAACAGCCCTACAGACAGCAATCCACGGGTGCTAGTGGACTGTGACAGTGATGAAGCATAGTTGGTTCTTATGGGTCTTCCCACACACACCCCACTGTCTCTTGCTATGGCATTTGATGAGCAATGTGATTTGTCCTAGGAACACCAGGTGGGAAATGCAGGAGGAACTGTCTGGATGCTCTCATAATGAATCACTCCAGAGAGGGGGGAACTGTGACATCTGCAATTAACTTTGGTAGACATTGCCCTGCAAAAGGCTATGAAGTGCTGCCAGTCAAAAGAGGTGATCATACTGCTGTTTTCAGCATTGGTGTGGCCTCAGGGGGAATACTGTGTGCAGTTCTGGGTCGCAGAATCTAAGAAGGATGTCATGGTCCTTGAATACATGCAGAGGAGGGAAACAAAGATGGTGAGAAGGCTGGAAGGCATGTCCTATGAGGAGGATGATTTTGAGTTTGTTTAGTCTGAAGAAAGGGAAACTGAGGCGCCACCTTGTTGCTTTCTACAGCTTTCTACAGGGGAAATGAACAGGGAGTTAAGTTCTGGGTCGCAGAATCTAAGAAGGATGTCATGGTCCTTGAATACATGCAGAGGAGGGAAACAAAGATGGTGAGAAGGCTGGAAGGCATGTCCTATGAGGAGGATGATTTTGAGTTTGTTTAGTCTGAAGAAAGGGAAACTGAGGCGCCACCTTGTTGCTTTCTACAGCTTTCTACAGGGGAAATGAACAGGGAGTTACTGACCTCTTCTCCCTGGTATCATAGTGTCACTGAAGAAAGGGAAACTGAGGCGCCACCTTGTTGCTTTCTACAGCTTTCTACAGGGGAAATGAACAGGGAGTTACTGACCTCTTCTCCCTGGTATCCAGTGATAGTGTCACTGAAATCAGGAGTAAAGCTCCTTAACACCAATGTAGTATTAAGAAGCATTCTTTTATTGCACCACTGGATGCACGAGGGATCGCTCCACCTAATGTATATACCAATTATCCAGACCATTTACTATTTATAGATTACAGCAAACATAGAAATTAGTGCTCATTGGTTAAAAGTTACCTAATACTTATTGACTAGTGCTCTACTTTCTATTGGTTAGTGATTTCAGGCTTCTTATGCTAATTATTTCCCTGAAATAATTATCATAACCACACCCTTAATGATCATATCCCCTCCCCTTCATGCTCACGCAATTAATTTAGGTGGTGGTATTTGAGGGTCTTCTGTGACTCCCAGGGGTCATTTCTTATTGTGTACTTTTGCTGAACTTTTGCTCTTGGTCACATTTCCTCCTTGGAATGTTCCTTATCAGATTTCTTGCTGAACCTGCTTGAACTTAATGATCAGTCTGTTCTTCATGTACCAAAGCAGTCCTAGTCCACGGACGCATATATCTAAATTGTGTCTAACAACTTTGGTTATTTTTGCATCTGGTTACAACAGAAAACATAAGAATGGCTAAAAGATGCATCAGAGGAGGTTCAGATTTGGCATTAAGAAATACTGCTTTACCAAGTGGGTGTTCAAACTCTGGAAGAGGTTTCCTAGAGACGTGATCAATGCCCCAAGCCTGTCAGTGTTTAAGAGGCATTTGGGCAATGCCCTTAACAACATGATTTAACTTTCAGTCAGGCAGTTGGAGTAGAAGGTCGCTGTAGGCCACTTACCGCTGAAATGTCCCTTCCCTTTCCATCTTCCCTTCCCTTCCCTTCCCTTCCCTTCCCTTCCCTTCCTTCCCTGGTATCCTGAAAGCTCTGTCTTCTGCTCTGATGTTGTGATCTATGCTAGCAAAATACCCATAGGGCAGATTCTCAAGCAGTGAGGCACAACACTGTCAATACTTATGTCAGCAAAATATTTTTCTCTTCAAAACAGAGTGACAGTATGAAAACTGCTTAAAGAGAAAAACTTTTGGGATTATCTAATTCCCAAATGTGCCTGGCAGTGGACTGTTTAGTGACCTGCCCACCTCTAGTACAGATACAGTTATAAAAATAATTGCAAGTTGTTAATGATGTGAGAAAAATTCTGCCAAACCTAACACCTGCAAGTAGCTAAACATCTGGATAGTTAGGATTTTTTAATTAAAGAGGGTTTTTAATTTACTTTCCCTTTGTTCTTAGCTGCATAAAACATGCAAATTCAAGTAGCACCTTTTTATAAGTTCACATAAAATTTATAAAATTTAATTTAATTTCTTGATTTGATCTTTTTTCTGTTTTCGAATGGGCACATCTCAGACTCTTCTTTTGGCTGAAATAATTTTACTTCAGTTGTGGATATCAGAGATCTACATTATTAATTAAAATAATAATTAATAATTTAGCTTGTAAGTTGCTGGAGAGGGGACCTCAATTCATTTGGCTTGAAAGAAATCAGGATAGAAGTAATTTATTGATTTATTAACACCGTGCAATTAACCAGCAGTCAATGAACTACACATTCAGAATCAATATCCCAAATGCCTTTCTACAACTCATTGCAGGATTTTCTAATCACTCACCCAGAATCACACAACAATCCCACTCCTCCCTGGGGTAGATGTGGGTGTTATGTTTCTTTTGTGTCCCCTATACCTCACTAATGCACTTGTCAGTGGGATAGAAACTATGATAGCACACATATGAACCTCAAGTGTGGGTCCCCACATGTCACCACATTAGCTGGAGTGCAGCTGCTCTCAGCAGCTTACAGGAAGGCTGCTATGCCCATCCTGGGCAGAAGTTGAAGTGTCACATGGTGACTTCTGGCAGACTCAAAACAGGTTTGACTGCTGCTCAAACATTCTCTTCTCTCTCCAAAAGTTGTCCCCACAACATGAATTGTCATGCTTCTTTCATACTTCCTTTGAAGCTGAATTCCTCTTTTCTCAAAATGTCCTGTTAAACTCCTGGTTACTGCTTAGTGCATCTGGTGCTCTTCTTAAAAACCAAAGAAAAGAAAAAAAAAAGAAAAGAGAAAAAAAAAAGGAAAAAAAAAAGAAAAAAAAAAGAAAAATCTCAGACAGCTGTGGATCTTTTCCTTCATACAGGTGAGCTTTCTGGAGGGAAAAGCAACAACCATCCAAAGTTACTTCTTGATAACAAAGATGACATTTGATGCTTTAAAATACATGGAAGTTAGAAAACACAAATGAGTTACAGGTCCTTTTTTTTTTTGATTTTCAAATTACAGAGAATGTGATTCTGAGCAGTCTTGCCCTTTGTAGTAACTGATGCTTCTAGCTCTAGAGATGATGTATATTTTATCTAACTTTCTACGTCTACATCATAGACTACGAATCTGAGTTAGATCTCCTACACTCCCTTATCATCAAAAAGGTCACTTTCATTGTGATTCTTCTGACCTGTTTTAGATGCCTACTTTTGGATAAGATGAATCCTCATCTAGCAATGTGCATTTTGATTTATTAAATTTCCTTCTTCCTAGAAAACATGGAGTCATCTGATGCACCCTGTACTTGGTGATAATAAAGATATTGTTTCTATAAGGGTTCAGTTGTCTGTCTTTTCAAAGGTCTGACTAGTGAGTGAACTGAAAGTGTTTCCTCAGTTGGCCAGCCATGTCACAGAGCAGAAACTGATATCAGTTAGTCTGTGATCATGTAAATTAGTTGTCCAAACATTAACATTTATAGGCACCTTGAACTTATTCTCTTTTTCCAAACAAAGGTGTTTAGAAAAGATAGTGAGACATCTTATAGTATCAATGACATCTTGATAGGATCCCATGTTGTTAAAATGGCATATGGAATATATGGGAGACACATATGCATCAGAAATAAAGCTTGAGAATAGGCATGAAATGCTGGGATCTCTAAATTACTCTAGTTACTCTGTATTGGCAACTATTTTGTCCCTCAAGTCCTTACTTCTCCTCATTGATTTTTAGGGAATTCTGGTGAATTAGGGCTACTTTTGATCAAATAAATCGCATCAACATAAATTTGTCAGTAGTGTTACATTTTTGCACTTTAAAAAAACAAGACTTTGAAGTTTCAAATCTCTTCTAAATACTCAGTCTGAGTGGGAATAGAAACAATGCCTCTTGGAGCACTGCATGCTGTACAATAACTCGAGGTGGAGAGAGATTTATAAACACATGTTTATGGTGTGATGAAAAAGTCTCTGTCGTTTTGTAACTATATAAAACAATGTTTATATTTTCAAATTTTTTTCTGCTTGGCCTGACTATTCTGAATTTTCATTTAAAGATGCAAGGTTGTTTGTTTAGTAGGACCAAATTTCCAACCTACTTCTGAAAGATACGTTTTATCCTTGACATTTATCATGTCTTCTTCCTTGGCAAAATAAAGACATTATCCAAAGTCTGAGTAACACTGGCTACATTTATGCCTCTGAGAGGCACCCTTTTCCCCAGGTGAAATGGTGCAGAGATGCTAATCTTCACACTATACAGAGTGTAGTTCTTGTAAACTATAGAATGAACATATCTCTGTGACACCAAATTTAAAGTGAGTTCTCTAGTATCCTAAAAAATAGATTCCTTGTTTTCTATGAGAGTATGCATTTTGTTTCTGCATGTGCTGTTAGAGCTTGTGTATTTAACAGAGCCAGAGCAGTGCTGGATTTACTATGTAGAGTGTATAAGGAACTGGTCCTTAGACTGCCCTGCCTGTACACTGACTTGACTGCTGACTGGGACCTTACACATACCTAGGACCTGGTATAGATTAGCCTGACAACCTGCTGCCAATTGTTGGCTGAACCTAATTACCAGCACCAGACCTGCACTGCTCTTCTTGTTCAGGAAGATCTGTTTCTCCGTCAGTGAGGGCACTGCCCTGCCTGTCACCCTTGGCTCCCAGCTCTCCATCCCTTTGGGAGCACCCTGCTATTGCTGCTCCCTGACTGTCTGTCACAAAAGGATTTGCAAGTTTGAAGGTTGTACTGTGAAGACAAAGATCACAACCAGTTTATACTTGAACATTCTTTAATAGTTAAGCTATTATTCGATTTATTAAGCTGCTATTGTTTATAGAAATAACTCAACACTGTACCTCTGACTACTTCACACAGTTCACACACACATGCACTGAGTAATGTGTCTGGATCATCACAGCTGAGAGGCCAACCCCAGCAGTTTTCTCAGGTGCCAAGAGTCACACTGATGCTCCACTGGTTTCATACTAAGTGGTTTGAAAATACATCTATGAGTCCTATGTTTTGTCAGGCATATATATAGGATTTTGTAGTTTCTGTCTACATATAGACCTACTGCCTCTTGGACATGGTAAGACCTATAGAATGTTTTGTTGAAGCAAATTTACATTAGTGGCCTTGAACACATTCAGCTGCTTCCTGCCATCCTGTCTTTGCCAGTTCTTGCAGTTTCAAAAGGACTGAGAATTTCTGAAGCTATTCAGTGGAACTGAAAATAGAGACACTTTCAGAAATTACCCATCAACACATACTTTTTCTTTTTTTTTTCAGTCCAATCTGTTCTGATAACTTGTCTATCAGCCTCCATAAGCATACATAAACACACCCATAAACATCTTCAAACAATGAAAATGAAAATATTTTAATCTAATGGACCTAGCTAACAAATGTTTTCTCTGGTATATAGATAAGTGATATCAATGCCTGTGCAACAGACACCCAACATCATGAAAAGATAAAAGTAATGGAACCAAAAGCTAAATGGCTTTGTCTTTGACATGTCTGATGATCAAAGAAAGAATCTCTGTATCTAATATACTGCCACTTTTTTTCAGGCACTTAAATTAAAAGAGAATATTATCCTTAAAAAGCTAGAAGGGTCAGAGAGAGACTTGCTGCTTCAATGCTGCCCTGACAAATATAACCTCCTCAGAGTAAGGGTTTAACTTCTGAAAAATATTCGCATTCTTTTATTTGTAAAATGATCATTCTTTGTACAGTATGTTTGTGGTCCATCCCTTTCATGGATGGTCAATCTTTTTTTGCTAAGCTGCTCTCTTATACCCCATTTCCTGCCCAGCCACGAGAAATAATAGATTAGGCAAAACTTTTAATGTAAGAATTTGAGTATTAATTTTATTCACAACTTTGTTGTCTTGCCTAGCTAAGATACTGCTTTGACTTCATTAACAATGAGTGCAAATGGATATATAATACTGTAAAGAACAAATTTCTTCCTGCATCATATATATTTTGAAAGTATCTGCACTACTTAAGACATGCCCTTCCTTGGAACATTTATAGAAGTAGAATTTATAGAAGAGGGAGTATAAGCAGGATCCAAATCAAAGTTAAATAAACCTTCAAAAAATTAATAAACAGACTGGGCAAATGCCCCCTCCTCCCCTCGCCTCCTGAAAATAAAGGAATTTTTTGTTGTTATTGTTTTTCCTTTTAGCACTCATGTTATTACCATTCTCTTTCTTCTTTTTTCTTGTGTGTATCATGAGAAGGAGGACCACATGAATAAGGTAAGTGTCAGAAACATTATTTTCTTCATACAGACTATACACTGAACCACAAATATAGCATAGAAAAGAGAAGCAAATGTTAATAATCATATTCCATGACTACCAGGCCTTTTTAGTGTTATTATTTCCACAGGTGGATGTGGAGGAATGGCTATGCAAGAAGAGACATGATTTCCTTGGAGCTGACAACCCAGCTTGTAGTACAGTGTAAGGCCTACAGCAGCTGTGACTGAGCCTTGAACCTCCTGATAAGGAGCAAGCTCTGCCTGGCAGAGCTGGCTCTGACCGGCTCTGAGTCCAGTGTCAACAAGCTCCCTGGAATTCCTGATAACATCCTGGAATGTGGACAGACACCTGCTTGCACCAATCATATGTTTGCCCTGGACACTTGGACAAGGGCAACAAACCAATCATGTATCCGCTGCGTTCGCGTACACTGTGTGAATATCTATATATATCTTGTAAGCACTAAGAATAAAGGAGAATGACCATACTCATATTGAGACTCATCGTTACTCCAGGTCCAGATCCCACTCCAACTGGTGGAAGTCAGCCCAATCTATTACTTTGCAACACCCACAAATTATACTTTTATTTCAACAAGTTTCCTGATAGACATAGTTAAGCATTTTCCATACTGATTTTTATCCTTGATAATTTGATCACTGTAGGACATGTTGTGCATAATTTTACAAGAATTGAACATGGAAATTTACATGACAGAAAATAATTTTGCCTTCAAAAATAAGAGACAGTAAAAACCATTTCCAGATTGTTTATTAAAGGACAGTGAAGCAAATTGAAAAAGGAATTATTTATGCACTTTGGTTGGTGCACATTCCTTCCTCAGATACTTTTGGTCACACTGAAGTGAGACTGAATCAGTGCCCACAGCTTATTCAGTTTCATGTGTCAGGTAGAACATAGCAGGGGGTGAAATGAATTCATCTTTCTGTCTTCAAGTGAACTAAAAGCAATTTTAGTCTTCCCATGTGGTCACTTGAGGTGCTTGTCATGTTCAAGCTAATGATATCAGGCACCCTCAGGTTGTTTAAGTATTCATGAAGTAATTAAATTCTCATTAACATATAAATAAAAGAAAACGGAAAACAAGTTTAGGAGGCACCTAACATCTGTTCTAATGCTTTTAAGTATTAAAATGTGCCACATACAGAAGAAAAAGTGCGTTCCGTTCAGGGAAGTATTTTGCATAGATTATTTATAGAAACTGTAATTAAACTGATTTGGCATATTAAGTAAAGTTAACAGCAAAGCATTATTTAGGTAGTTCATGTGTCTCTGCCACCTAAATAAGGAATTTAAAATAGGAAAGGGAGAAGCAAAATTAATTTTTGTTTGTTCTGAGATCCAGCTAAAATTACAAAAACAACTGAGAATTTATTCCTTTAGAATTAAAGAAATGCTGAATCTTACACTGCAGGCATACTTCCAACTGCTCATTCAAAATACATAGATTTTTTTTTAATAATAAAATGCTACTAACATTTGAATAAAACCCAACAATTCTACAAAATTACTTTTAAGTTAACCATTAAGTGTCTTTAAATCATGCAACTTGAGACTTCAGACACAAGCCTACACTCTAAAATGAATTGGTCCTTCTAACATTAAGCAATTTACCCCCTCACATACTTTTTCCTAAAAAATATTAATGAAAATATATTTTAGCTATGAACAAACTGTGTGCTCACTGTTCTATACAGTGCCACTGCAGTTTTCTGCATGATAGAAATAGTCAATAAAATTTAATAATTTTGATCCAAAGTTTGAGATTGATAGGCTGGAAAATGGCAAAAGGGACAGAAGAATCTTTGACAGAAGAATCGTCAGAATAAGTTAAAATAATCACCTCATCAAAGAGAGACAGCTGTGAAAGAATGCATTTCTGAGAAGCAAACCTTTCAAATATATCTTTCAAGTGCAATATACTGTATCAATTGTGTTCTTTGCTGTTTGTAACAACCTCTGCCTGTTTTTTATCATTATCTCTATTAAAATGTATTCTGTACCAGTATTTATTGTGCTCTTACTGTCACAATAAAAAGTACATAAGATGTATACTTAACATTGCTCGTACTTTTAATAGAGTGGAATGTACAGAGAAATTTAACATTTTTGATTGTTTATATTTTATCATTCATTTCAAAAAGCAGGATTTAATGACTCATTCAAATTCTGCATGCCTACTATAATTTCTGCTTGCTATGATGCCTACTGAGGGAAACCTATGCCAATTATGCACTGTGCTTGCTGCATGCTGAAAAGATATATAGTAAAAAAGGGCACATAGACCTTACTGAAAGAAAAAGATAAACCTATTTTTTTCTGGTTTTAACTGTGGCAGACAGAATCCAAGTAATTTAAAAGTAGCTGCAGTCAGTTATCATAGACACAAACAGCTATTATTCTTTTATGAAGAGTGCTATTGACTAACAGTAACAATATTTACAAGCAACAAGTGAAAATATTCTCCTCTTTATTTGGTTCAAAACCTGTTGATGAACTCATATCTCTACCTGTCAACTGTTATGATTAGCAGAGAACAATATTTTCTTAGGCATTATAACAGGGAAAAAACCTTATGTATTAATACAACCTAAAATAAAACCAAACAAACCTGCTATTGGTCTGAAACCTGTACTACAATGAAGATAGTAACTGAAGCCTGGATAATTGCAATCTTATACTGGTAAATGCCCATGCAAAATTAATTTGGCGACTTGTGAAACAGGAACCAAGACTTGGTTCCTACATGCCTACAGGACAAGGAAATTAAACATTACAAGGCTTGCTTGAGAGAATGTCTGCCCCAGAGCAATTATCTGTGCTTACCTAGGAATCCCTACTGATCTTAAATTATCTCACAAAACACATGAGAGAAATACTGCCTAAACAAACTCTAATCTTTTTATGAACCTGAAATAGGGAGCAAACTGATGAAGTCTAAATCTGTATGAATATAACGCATCAATATTGTATAATCTCTTTCATGTGGGGATGGATAGTGAGTGAGCATGAGGTTGCATGCAGTACTGGTTCTAAATAAGAGCTTATATTTTATTAATATTAGTCAAAACACTGTTTTAACAATCTTCATGACTAGCCTTTCATTCAAAACTAAGGAGATTTGGTTCCAGAGTTCAGTTCTGACGGAGACAAGATGGTAAATTACATACTTGTTGACCACATTGGATATGTTTCTTGAAAATGCTACCAGTTGTCATTAAATAAAGGTTTATTGGTATATATAAAATATGGTTTAGCCATATTGCTGTCTGTAAACAAAACAGAGCTGAGAGAATTTCCTACTCTCTCTGGAAATGGATGTTCTCAGTTGTTTACTATGAAAGACTCATCTGTCTCTTTAGTGAATCTTCTGCTGTCACACAGTTACACTGAACATTATATTGACCAAAAGGGTAGTCATCAGTAGATCAAACTAATTATTCAACTGTACATGTACTTTGCTAAATAAGAAAAAGGCAGACTTCAAAGAGTCACTTAATCATCTTCACTGTACTTCTATGCTTCTGACAACTGCAAATTTCTCTGAGGTACATAATTTCCACAATGAAATGGCTTTATGCATGTGAATGAAACTGTTCCACCCCACATGTCTTCAAGGTCATGACTTAATAATTTTTACGGTTGAAATTATACAACTGGCTCATTCTAAAATGGAGCAAGGTGTCGGGGTGCACAAAACTTTCAATGTTTCTCCATAAGAGACATCTTTGGACCAATTTTAAAGGCATTATGCACATATAAACAGTAGTCTTCATTTTTTTCAAGCAGAAAATATGCTTAATTTAATTAAATTAATCAAATTAGATTAATCAAATTCTTAATTTTTTTTTGCTGTCAGTTTAAATGGTTGGTCAAACTTTAGATTTAAAATATATTCAATTTGCATGAACTCTCATAACCCAAGAGATAATTCATTGTGCAACTGAACAGTAGAATCACTTAGTTCCATACAGTTTTGTAAATATTTGCAGGGGTTTTGTGTCAAAATTTGAAACAAGAAGATAATTAAGTTATGACATTTTAACCTCAAATCCACAGTACCAATTATTGATGAAACAGCTATTGTTTTGGAGGTATTCAGGAACTGAACATTAATTTGCTTCCTACAGTCTAATGGAGCTACAGAGTATATTAGAATGAGGAGGACAAAATGTACAGAATGCAGTGATGCATGACATTTGCATTATGATCAAGCACAGAATCCATCCAGATACTAGTAATGAAAATAATTTTATTCTAACTTTCACAAAATTCCCCTAGCCTTGTGGAAGACAGAATAAGTTAATAAAAAAAAAATTATTTTTTCTTGCCTTCAGCAACAGTAATATTTTTCTAAGAATAATAGGGAATATTAAAGAGACATTAACTAGATGTCAAACTAGCACTCATATAGTATTTTCAAATCGCACAACAGAATTAACAGTTTTAGCAAGGTTATTGTACCTTCCTAACCTCAGAGTGTTTTTTTTTTTTATAACTGATTGGAAGCGTTCAGATCTATTTATGCTATTTGTGACAACAAACCCAGTAACAATAACTTAACTAATAATGATTAAATAGGGAATATAGCTTTATTCTTTTTGTCACAGCATTCTTCTCCGAACCTGAATAAAAATCACTGTGAGCAAAACGTTCAAACTGCTTAAAATTGCACACCTACATTCATACTTGAACCAAAGGAAAACTGCTGTCTACAGTGTAGGATTTTTTTCAAGTGTTAAATGTAGAGAATGATGGGTCTATCTGAAATACTAAGCATACTAGTCTGATATGCTTCTTATCTTTCATTCACATTTGTCACTTATATATACACACATTCTCTATAGTCTCAGTGAAAAAATAAAAAGGGCAGTGGGAAGCAAAGTCTTGAAAAAGCTCTGTTTATTTATTTTTTTTGGTTTAGATAATGATTTTTCAGGTTACTCATGTTAACAATCGTATTACCTGTCCAAATCATGTTAGCCACATACTTGATCTCCACATCTTGGCTTTCCATTGCTAAATTATTTTCCAAGTTAAAAAAAAAAAAAAAATTGAACTAGATTATAATCCCTTAGTAACACATCTAGACTACTGCTCAACTTCAGATCTGAAAGACCTTTGAGAATACTGGTTTAACTCAATGAGTTCAGATGTCAGAAACTGAGGCAGGGTTAGAGCTCAGTATTCTGGAATGCTGCTATGACCTTGGTGAAATCAAGTCTCTATTTGACCAGAATTTAAGAACACTTGCCAGTACACCTTCTTGAGTCTTTATCAGTGAGACCACTGCTTTGCCCATCAGTTTTCATCTTTGGCTCCCAGCTCACCTTCCTTCTTGGAACAGACTGCCCTTGCTGCTCTCTCATGGGACTCATCTCTTCCCACTGTGTGCACTGTGTGCAGTGCATACCCAGGGTCATTGTTTTGTCCAATTTATTTGGTGGCAGGAAGCAGACATTTTTCTTTCACGACACCAGAGACTCTTCTCCTTACTTTCCCATCACAGGTCTAGCAGTCTTGTGATAAGAAAGCAAAGTGTCAAAAACAAGTCCTCACTACAATATATACATTTAGACAATAAATTTCTCAGCTTCCCTGACGCACCTTCACTTGCTCGAGTCCATATGTAAAAGATAATCTTTCAGATAAACGTTAGTTTTGGAGTAATTGCTTCAGGTTGTCAGACAAATCCAGCAGAAGCTGGAGTCTTGGCTAACTGGGACACTTGTGGGAGGGGAGTTGCACATCACCTCCCTTTCCAACTCACCTTCCTGACACAGTGTTGGGAATCCATTCTGAGATCACGTGGATAAAAACCTATGCAGTAAGAAAACACAGTGCATAAATTACTTAGAGTTTTGGACTGGCAATATTTTGAAAACAAAACCAAACAAACCTGTGAGCAAGATAATTCTTCCTGAAAAGAGTTACATTTCACATATAGAATATTTAAGTCAATCTGTCAAAACCAAATACATATAGGTCATTTTGCAGTTGTCCACATTTGTGATACAAAAAAACTAAAATTCAAAATAAATGTGAGATAATAGAACATCAGTGGAGCAGATTCACAAAAATTGTTTTGTTTTAAGTAATGAAAGCATTTTTTACCAATTACCAAAAGGAAATCCTGTGTTGAAATCTTCTAAAGTCAAGACTGGGTGCATTCTTGAAAGGGATTTTAAGCTCAAACACAAATTGTGCAGATAAATATTAGAGCAGTTCTATGACCTACGCTATATAGGCACTCAGAATAAATGATTTAATATTCCCTTCTGGCCTTACAAGTGGTTCATCTGTCATAATCGGCAAAAACAGTCACTTGATAAATTATGTCTGAATTTTAAGAAAGCACTAGGTAATTAAATAAGTGCATAGGATAATTAAACAGTATCAGGTAGTCTGATCAGGTTTTCTCTCCATTCTGCTGACAAAGATTTAGGATATTAGACTTTCTCACAGTTTCAAATGTACCATTGCTTCTCCTCTGATCATGAAAGAGCAGAAAAAGACCATATATTCAATACTTTTGTAAGAGATTAACGGATTTCACTACTGGAACACTTCTTATCTTAAATGTTCTTCTTCATTAGCCTAACATATCATTACAGAATAAAACAAACCAATTTTTAAAAAATTGTTCATTCTTACAGAAGCTTGCTTAATTTCCCCCATTTCTCTGAGGCTCTAGATAATATTACAGTATATTATCATTTGGAGAGCTATTGTATATTAGGGGATACTGTAAGATTTCTACTCAAAATAGCCCACAAAACATAGCATAAAATCAGTGAGTAATATAATCACAAAATTAGCTAACCAATCAAGAACTGTACATTGGATTTTTTAAAAAATAGTATTATTTATGCTTTATCAGAAAAGTGGAAGGGAAAATTGTAAAGAAGAATTGGTAAAGACAAAAATATATTTATCTATATTTTGTTTAGTTTTCTTTTGTATCATCTATGAATAGATTTATTAACCTTCATTCCCAAGTCTCAAGCAGAACACAGACTTGTCCTAAGGGATGAGGTGAGTAAACATAAGACACGCATCAGATGAGCATCTTTGTGATGCATATAATTCTCAAAGCAATCCAACAAAAGAGATTTTATTTAGTTAAGGTCACAGAAGCAAAGCATCTTTAAACAATATGCTCCTTGTTGTTGATTACTTCAGGTGTGGCCAAAGAGCATCCAATATATTTTCTACCAGGAATTTGGCAATATCAAATTTCTTATCTTAGGTTGCTGGAGGTGGGCAACACACAGTTGAAATACACAAAAAGCACATACTGTCACTGTAGTTCAGTCAGTTTATGAGGTTAAAAGGCACAAAGATTCTGCTAAAAGCATATAGAACACTTCTAGAGTTTTTCACTGATCTGTACCTTCTAGAAGGGGGGTTCTGGGAGGATATATGTTTTTTTGACTATGAAACAGAATTTTTGTATATATAAGTTGACCAATATCGCCTGGTATGGCTCTTAGAGACAACTGAATTTATCTTCTTTATTAAAGATGACTTTGATATACTTTTATTATGTTATTTTACTTACACTTTATGTTATTATTTTCATATGAATACTTTGGCTATATTGGATTTGTGCTACAGGGATATACATTATCATCTAACAGTCTACTAGCATATGTCAATGATTCTTGCAAAGAGATTTCTTACTCCCAAATGCAATATGAGTGATTTCACAGTTTACTTATTTTTTTTAGGCCAGACCACTACCTAAACTTAGAAACGCCTCATTTCATTGGCACAAAGCGTTCCTTTTCTACAGGCGCCTTCTAAAATTTGTTGTAAACTAACTCTTCAGAATATTGAATGAGTTGATTGATACATAGATTAAATTTCTCTTAAAAAAACATTTTCTTGAAAACACCCACACAAATAGCTACTGAGTGCTCTAACAGTAACAGAAGAGGAAATATAAAACTAATTTTCCCATTCTGCTTGAGGATACTTTTAGTTGCACAAACAAGCACCTTTACTGTCAGTTTCTTCTATAGAGTTAGAACAAAATGTTAGTACATATTTATCAGTCATAGACTAGACACATTTCTACTGGACCAAAGAGTAAAGGGAGAATGAAGGGTAGTTTTCCACACAAGGGAAGAATTAGGTCATTTTCCCAACAAGGCACTGTGAAGTAAAGGTGTGCCAAGAGAAAATTTACTGCAGTCATAACTGGTGCATTTATTTTAGCTGTTGTGAATGGCAAAGACCACAATATCCATTCACTCACTAAAAGTATAAATAAGTAAATTAAAACCTTTTTAATTATATCTCTATTTATACCATTCCCAGGACTTCATTTTACCAATACCTCAAAAGCAGACACCCTTTTAATTGTTGCTAGACTTTATGACTTAGGTAAGCTATATGCATTTTGGATGCCTGATTTTTCTCTTCTTCTTACTCCTGATACATCCTGAGTGGATTAAAATGAAGCCAAATGCACAATCAATTTATTCATGATAGGATTTTAACTATTTAGAGTTGGTTCATTCAATTTCACTTCACCTGCTGTGTACTGTCAATTAAAGCAAACTAAAATACATTTGGAAAAAAAAAATTATGCTGAACTATGTTGCCTTTATGGTCTGTGAAATCTTCAGCACAGAGATTTTAAAATTTCTCCCCTTGCAATTAGCAACTTCTGTACATTTAACAAAGCACTGATCACATGCATGTCACATGGTGCAGTACTGACAAGAAAAGAAAGTATGCAATTTAGTACTTAACTAGTTTTGCAGGCAGATAAATGGTGTGAATTTAAATGGTCTTGGAGTAAAGAGTTTAGAACAAAGGAGTGCTGCAACCAGGGTGCATGTAATACATCTGGCAAATATTCCATAGCATGGAAGGGTCATTTATGAAATTAAGAATAATGGTGGTAGGTACATACTTTGAAAAACAAACTTTAGTAGGGTTTTTCTTTGAGATCTACATAGCAACACTGGAAAGGAGTTTTGTTTCCTACTCTGATATTAATACATTCTCCTACACTGATGAACTATGCCAATATTCTTACATCTTTTACATTTTGTACAGAACACAGCAAGCATTTACTGAAATAAATGAAGATGCACTTTCATGGCATGACTCTTCCCTGACATTTCAAACATCAAGAAGTCAACTATATATGCTAAAATTAATGATTCAACAAAGAGGGTTTTAAATGAATAAAGTAGATATAATTATTCCATCAGATAATAAAATGTTAGTTTGTAATGAGCTCATTTTTGCAAAAGGGATGTTTAGATTGTGTTATGCTGAGCCTCTTAAAGGACTTTTGTACTCTCTTTTTTCAAGAAAATCTCCTATATTTGCAGAAAGTTCTGGATGTTATATAAAATTAAATCCCTCAGGCTGCAGGGATATTTTTTCCTTGTGAAAGAGCATTCATATTTTGCTGAGATGCAAAACTTGAAGAAAACTTAAGACACCAGCCAGACTGTAATCCAATTTAATTACACTAGTAAAATACCAGAAAAGCATAAATTGGTTGTCACTTAAGTTCCTCAAAAAAAAGATTGCCAGATATCCAAACAAAACCAGCAAAAGCCTTTGAGTATTAGGGTTTATGTGACCTAAATAATTTTTCTAACAGTTAGGCAGATCTAGCAATAAAGACTACTCAAGAAGAGGTAGTCTAACTCAAGAACAGTTACCTAAACCAGGATGTGGCTGGCCTTCTGTGTTGACTTGTGTTCAGCTGGGTCCTGCAAATCCAACATTTTCTCCTCTGAAAAGCTGTTTATTGTTGCATGGCTTTCCGTCTCCCTGCATCACTGAACTTCATGAGGTTCCTGTTAGGACTGTCTTGGCAGCAATCTTGCCCTTCACAGAATCATACAATGGTTTGTGTTGGAAGAAACCTCAAAGATCATCTAGTTCCAAGTCCCCAGTATGGGCAGGGTTTCTACCCACCAGACCAGGCTGCTCAGGGCCCCATCCAGTTCGGCCTTGAACACTTCCAGTCATGGGGCATACATAACTTTTATAAGCAACCTGTTCCAGTGCCTCACCACCCTCAGTAACGAACTTCCGCCTAACATCTAATATAAAGCTCCCCTCTTTTAATTTGAAACCATTCTCTCTAGTCCTCTCATGGTCTTTCAGTGTAAAATGTCACTCTTCATCTTTAGGTATTGGAAGTCTGCTTTGAGCCAGGCAACCTCTGACAGTAGTGGAGAAAAACAATGTTATTTTCTAGGCTGAAACGACCATGAATATGATAAATGTAAGAAAAGAAACCCCAAACAAACCAACCAAAGGTACCATTTTTAAGCATCTTCCAAAAATGGATTTAAGTACTTAGCTGTTGCAGGGTTCAAAGTTTGAACTTCAGATTCCAAAAACTCTCAGTGGAGATGCAAGATTTATATCTTATTTAGTTGCTTGGGTTTGAGGGTAATTTTTTTTTTTTGACTGCTATATATAGTATCAATTTTTCCTGAAGATTTTGCCAGAGGTTTTTGATTGTTTTTATTTATTTTGGGTTGGGCTCATATTTGGATTTTGTGTGCATATTTTGTTGTTTTTATTTTTTATTGTTTTAAGGTGTGGAGTCAGAGGAGAAGAAAATAGAGGAAGTTCATCTATTACTTTCTTTCTGTGTTCCCTTCTTTCTCTTTAAGACTTCCAAAGAAGAATGGAGAGGAAGAAAAGAGAGCAAAACAGGTAGGGAATGAGGAAGACAGGGAGGCAGAGAGGGAATCTGACAGGTAGGCAGGGAGAGGTGATGACAATATTATCAGAATTTACTGATGGATTGGATGAATTCCATATTTGTCCCAGTGTCCTACTACCTGCATTTATGAGTAGGATTTTCTGAACATTATGCTAGCAGTGTGGAATCGTGTTCATACACTTAGCAAAATGCATTAATTTTTTTCTTCCATTTGATTTTATTTAAGGGAAAATGGTTGGGAGAGGGTATTTATATTTAAATAAAAGAGAAGGAAAGTTAATACAACCTAATATATTTGTGGATGCTTCTGTTGCCACACAAACATGAGCCTTCCAGGCATTTGCATTTAAAATACATAGGAAACCGGTGCCTGATTAACTTTGCATATGTTGTAAGCATTTCACTTTATCTCCCTTACTCTCTTCTGGGAAATGCCCAAGACCTGGAGAGAAATACTGAATTATAATTCAGTAATTTTAGCAGAATCATAAAATCAGATCATAATGCCATTTATTTTGTATGTTCTAAATTTTTTCATTTTGTATTTATTAAAAAATGTCTTTATAATTTTTACTTCCCCCCCCTTCCATAGAACACAGTGAGACAGTATTCATTTTATAGAATGAAAGCTCCAAAGAACTCGCAAGCCAAGTGCAGAGAAGCCAAAGAGCCATTTCCTTGCAAGGGAGATCATGCAAGAGCGTTTGATCCTTCTTCTTGCTTATGTTTCTCTTTATTGTTTAATGGTTTTCCAGTCAAAGAACTGAATTATAAATAGCTGCCTTGAATTTTTATAAGAGCTCTAGGACAGCAACAGCCAAAACTTCATTGCTCTGTGACCATAATAATAAAACGTCCTTCAGTGTTTGGACTGCCATAGAAGTAGTTATTGCTGCAGGATGATTTAAATCCCCTATTCTTAAGTAAACAGTTTATAAATTCTGCTGGAAGAAACACCACAGGATTGGACACAGAGTTTTGAGTTCTGGCATTGAAACAAACTGGAAGGGGCCGTGCTGTTCTACTTTTATACCACTGCTTTTGCCAAAGTGGTCTGAGTGTTTTGCATGTCCTTGTAATTTGCATTGGTATAAATAGTCAAATCCCTTGAATGATTTAAACACTTATTTTTCCTTAGGTCCAATATTGTGATCTAAAATCCCCATGTCACTTGCTACCTAACCCTATGGGTACTTCAACTCCTTTATTACTCTTGGTTGAATTATTCTTCACATGTCCGCAGTAGGATTTAGTCCTGATAAGTATCAAACTGCTTAAGATCTGTCATGCAGCTGATCCTGATCAGGATCAAAATTATCAAAAAGGTTAATTTCACAAAATGCTCCATAGAATAGAAGGGTTTTGGCATGAAAGGACCTTCAAAGATCACCTAGCTCCACTCCCTTTGCCATGGGCAGGGACATCTTTCACTACATCATGTACCTCAGAGCCCCATCCAACCTGGCCTTGAACACCTCTCCAGGACTGGAGCATCCACAACTTCTCTAGCAACCTGTACCAGTGTTTCACCACCCCTACAGTAAAGATTTTTTTCCTTATATTTAATTTAAATCTATCCTCTTTCAGTTTAAAGCCTTTCCCCCTTGTCTTATCACTACATGCCCTGTTAAAAAGTCCCTCTCCAGTTTTCCTCTAGGCCCCTTTAGGACCTGTCAAGCTTCTACGTCTCCTGGGAGCCTTCTCCAGGCTGAACAACCCCAGGTCTCTCAGCCTATCTTCACAGGAGAGGTGGTCCAGTCTCTCATCATTTTCATGGCCCTCCTCTGGACTCACTCCAACAGGTCTATGTCCCTCATGCTGAGGGCTCCAGTGGTGGACACAGTTGTCCAGCTGGGGTCTCACAAGAGCAGAGTAAAAGGGAAGAATCACCTCCCTTGACCTGCTGGCCACACTTCCTTTGATTCAGCCCAGGGTATAGTTGGCTTTCTGGGCTGCATGAACACATTGCTGCCTCACATCAATTTTTCATCTGCCTGTATCCCCAAATGCTTCTCCCTAGGGTTGCTCTCAATTCTTCATCGCTCAGTCTTTATTGATATTGGGGATTTCCCTGACTCAGGTGCAGGAGTCTGCCCTTGGTCTTGTTGAACTTGATGAGATTTCCATGGTGTAATGCTCCAGTCTGCTCAGTGGGTTTAGAGCAAGGGGAATTTTAAATTACCCTGGGCAGTGTGCGAGAGAAAAAACTCAGTTCTCAGGAGGTTCAAAAAGAAATAATTTTTACTTATAAACTTTGAGTCACCTGTGTGGAACAAGACACTTGGCAAAAGGAAAATCAGTAAACTTCACAACATTCAAACATTCCATGCAAATTTTAACTTAGCATAGCTTGAGAGAACAAAGTCTTAGCTGGTACTGATCGTGGCATTTAGCGAGTACTTGAGGGGATCCTGCTCAGTGTGGCTTGTTACTTAATGTGTTGCAAAGGAGAAAAGTAGAGAGAAAAAGAGAAAGGCAGGTGAGAAAGAGAGAAAAATAGATGAGAAAGAGAGGTACGTAGTCACCACCCCTGGATCCAGTGTGATCTCAGCAGCTTCCAAACAAGGAAAGTGGGGCACACCGCATAGAGCACACCTCACTGTCCTTTTATCCTTTCCCCGTGCCCAGAGCCCATCCCAGTGTGAAGTCACACTTGTGCCTGCTCTTTAGGCAGAGCCAGGAGCTTTGGAATCCATCTCAGGGCTTGCAGCAAGGCCACGTGGTTGACCACCGCCATTTCAGGGCTCACATCGGAGCCATGTGGTCAACCAAGTCCATTCCAGTGCAGACCTGCAGTTACCTGCTAAGGCTTCAGGGGACTGGAGGGGGGGGAGCAGCATGCTGCCTCACCTATGCAGAGCTTGACCTGTTCCTCCTACTGTTTTCCCAAGTGGTTGTTTCGAGCCAGACAACTTTTCCTCCAGTCTCTGAAACATGGGCCCACCTCTCAAACCTGTCAGGGTCCCTCTGGATGGCATCCTTTCCATCCAGCATGTCAGCTGCACCACACTTCTCTGGGTAATTCACAAACTTGCTGAGGGTGCACTACATCCAACTGTTCATGTCTCTGGCAACAATGTAAGATAGCTCTGGTTCCAGTAAAACCCCTGAGAAATGCCTCTTCTCGCTGGTCTCCCCATCAAACCAGACAATTTGCCATAGGTCTTTGAATGCCACCATCCAGCTAGTTTATATCTATCTACTAATTCATCCATCAAATTCATATACCTGCGATTTAGAAGCAAATATGTTGAGGGAGATTGCATCAAAGGGTCTTTAGCAATCCAGGTACATGACATCTGTAGCTATTCCCTTATCCACTGATGAAGTTACTCTATTGTAGAAGGCCACTAGGTTTATCAGGCACAATTTGCCCCTGGTGAACTCATGTTGACTATCTCTAAACACCTCCCTGTCTTCCCTTGACATAGCTTCCATTATATCTTACTGTGCACTGAGGTGAGCCTGACTAGTCAGTACTTCCCAGGGACATCTTTACTACCCTTTTTAAAAATGAGCATGATAGTCCCTTTTTTCCTGTCACTGGAGAACATCTCCATGACAATCTCATGGACACCGGAATGCATCTTGTCTAAGAGTTAACTTACATAATGGATTTAGGGTTTGCTTATATTGATGGGTCAATCTGAAGGTAATTCATATCCAGGCTGAGCACTTGGACTTTTGACTTGGAGATTTCTTCCACCTGTTTATCCTGAGCAGAACAACAGAGGAAGTGTGCGATGTCTACCTATACAGTTTATATCCTAAATCTTAGGCACTGAGGAATCTGCTCATAACTGGATGTTGTTTGCCTTCTGAGGCCTCTGCCGTGGAGTCTGAGGTCTTTTTCTTATGCTCTTCTGTAATCTAATGTCAAACAAGCCAGCTTAAATCACAGGTATTTTAACATAGTGTAGATAAAGGACCTTCATACAGATAGCCTAGCTTTCAGCACAACTGTACATAGAAGAAGTGTCTTGAGCTGGATGGCTAGGACCTCTTCACAAAACATGCTGTACAGGGGGTATATATGTTGTACACTCAGTACATATGGAAACACTAAGGTGCATCAGAAAGAGGATCTAAAAATGGTAATAAAGATCTAGAGTTATCGATACTTTGTTTCTCAGCTTTCAGATTCATCATGTAATTTTTGTTAACTGAAAACAACGGTGTTTGAAACAGAAATGCTAACATCTAGAAAGAAGAGAATAGACATTACTCTTTAAAAAAACCTTTTAGGAATTAATTTATTGGCAAAACACGGTGTGACACCAATTTTCATCTCATCTTGACAAATGTTTACTCTCATTTCTGTTTTTTAAGAAAGTTGTATTTGCTTCTCACCACAGTGCTTTAGGATAGAATGGATCAGGTGTACTTGAAATGCTAAATCTGTGTGTCTGCAAGAAAGAAGAATTCCATTTTTATTGCTTCAGGAGGAAAAATCTTAATTACAGAACCTCCACGCATAGAACATAAAAATACTCAGTTTTAGTCTTGAAATCTGAAGTGAATTTGTATTTAATTCAGTGACTGTGTCATGAAGAATGCATGGACTTAGATTGAAGTCTCTGACATCCAGAGGAATACCTTTCTTTACCTTTCTCTTTTTTCCCATCCTGGATGAATCTTGTTTCATTTCATTTGTCCCCACAGCAAGGCTTCAAGAAGAAAGATAAAGAACAGCCACAAATGGTTTCTGACATAACCTGCAGTGTAATTGTTAAGACATGTTATTGTGCTGTTGAAAATGGAATTTTAAACTTTTCAGATAGCAACCTCATATCCAGGGTGAATGAACTAAACACAAGAAACCATCACTCTTATCTTAAAAAACCCATGAAGTCTGTATTTAGGATAGCACTTGAAGTTGTTAAGGCTAGTTAACTGAAGTTACCACCTTACGACCTCGGGATGAGTCAATATAGAGTGTGACACTTCTGAGTTTACACCTGTGAGGGAGTTCCACTTCACCGTATCACTTGCTGTAATCTCAGAATTCTGAGCTGTTGTATTTACCTCTTGTCAGACATAAGAAACCCATACACCTGTTATAGGGTTCTAGAATCCATTTAGAGGGGTAAACATTAAAAAGCAACATGCTTGCAACCTCATGATGCAAACCTGCTTATCTTCTAGTAGGTCTAGTCCAAAGTAATTTACCTCATATTGGCAAGAAGACTTTTACTTATCCTTTTGTCCTTTTGTCTTTTGTCTGTCTAATCATAGGCAAATTTTTCTCTGATCCAGGCACCTCATGTTCAGTTTGCTAAGGATAATTACCCTGCAATTATTTCAGGTAGGCAGAGACTAACAACCCTAATTATAATTGTAGAACCAGTTGGCAGAAATAGAGGATGAGGCCATTGAAGAGGGAAAAGAAAAATATCTCTAGGAGAAGCTCTTAGGTAAAAGGTGCTGTACAGTCTAAGGAAGAAATTTTTTACTGTGAGGGTGGTAAAACACTGGAACAGCTTGCCAGAGAAGTTGCAGATGCTCCAACCCTGGAAAGGTGTTCAAGGCCAAGTTGAATGGGGCTGTGAGGTACATGATGTAGTGAAAGATGTCCCTGCCCATGATAGGGGCAGTGAGAGTACATGATCTCTAAGGTCCCTTTCAACCCAAACCTTCCATGATTCTTCAGTTTCCTAAGGAAAGAAAAAGAGACAAACTGGATCCACTGTTCTGTAAAAGGCAAACTGGAGAGATCATT
Organism: Acanthisitta chloris; assembly: GCF_000695815.1. NCBI lineage: Eukaryota > Metazoa > Chordata > Aves > Passeriformes > Acanthisittidae > Acanthisitta > Acanthisitta chloris. Next base: position 18,550 of record NW_008664670.1, on the reverse strand, counting down.
TAAGATTTCCTGAACTACTCAATTTTTTAAATTTCATAATTATTGTACTTTTTAATAAATACACAGTGAACATATATTAAACTACTCCACCCCACCCCAATGGCAATATTGGACCTCACTTATTTACTAGTACTGTTGGGAAAATGCCTTCATCATTTTATCCTTCTTTAATCATGTTCTTTTGGAAGAATGCAATTTTCTTGTAAGCTACTGTTCAAAATAATTTTTTATACCCTCTGGAATAAAACTTGTCCATTATATAACAAAAATATTTATAATTAAGCACATAATCAAATAAAATAAGTCACAAAATAATGAAAAGTGCTAAAAGAATACTAAGATAGTATCTTTCCTATTTCCAACCTGTTTTACTCAAACTTTATTGCCAAGTCAATGCTACTGCTCCACAGTAGTGAAAGTGATGCTATTTTGAAAACACACACACGGCATCAGATTCCAATGTCTAGAACCAAAGCCTTTGAATTTATAGAAAATATGTATTTTTCAGCAGAAAAACACATATTCTGCTTCTTCTGGTTGTTGTTTGTAGGGATGTTTGTGTTTTTTTTGTTGGTTTTTTTTTTAAGAAACAGTCAGTAATTGCAATTTATTTTAAAATGTGGCGGGAGGTGATGCTCCATTTCCGTATCCAGGAAATGCTCACATCCAGCATGTATTGTCACTACTGCATTCTGGTCTAGAGTGATCCCTGACTAAGAAGTGGGATAAATACACTTTTAATACATCCTGTTGAATTTGTGCCATCCGAGAGAACATAGAATCAATCTTTTTTAGAGGTATATGAAGAACATACTAGCCAATATTTGGCTAGAGATCAGACAGTAGAAAATTTGTATGTGTATCTTCTAAAGCACTGAATCTACACTCCCCAAGTGTTGCAGTTAGTAGACTGTTTTCAAGGCTGTTGTAATAAGTAGATGATGTATAAACATAGAAACAACTGCCTTCATGTCTTCAAGCAGTGTTAGAAGACAGGTGTTATAGCTGAATTTATGAGGGTTTGATTCTGTAGCCGATATGGAAGATTCTTTGCTTAGACTTTATACCCCAGAAACTGTTAGTGCTACACCATATAATTTCTGGATCTTAGCTGAGTTTGGGCAAAAAATTCTGGGCTGTTAAGCTTAGGCATAAAAAAAAAAAAAAACCCACAACAAAACCCCAACAAAAACAAAAACAAAAACAAACCCCAACAAAAACCACCCACAAAAACAAAAAAAAAACCCAACAAAAACCACCCACAAAAAAACCACAAAAAAAAACCCAAAACAGGTGAAAGCATATTTTCTTGAATTTATGGAAAATTCACATACCTTTTTTCAGTCCAAAGAATTTTAATGTCTTTTGTGTCAGCATACTTGGAATATAGTTTCTTGGCTTCAATTCTGTTGTTTCTATATTACACTTCTAGGGAAAAATTTTAGAAGTGTAAATTAGGACACTAGCAGAGAAGGGGATATAACACCAGAGGGACCAGCTTTATGCAGGATTTTAACATTGCTTCCCATAGCTTCCTCAGTGATAAACTGACATATAGACCAGATAAGTGGACAGTAAGGTGGACTAAAAACTGGTTTAACTGCCAGACTTAAAGAACTATAATAATCATCATGAAATTCAGCTGGAGGCCAGCCACCAGCACTGTTTCCTAGGGGTCAATCCTGACTCCAAAAATTGTTTAACAGCTTCATAAGTGACCTCAGAGACTGAGCAGGGTGCAGCCTCAGAAAGTTTGTAGACAATGTGGCACTAGAAGGAGTTACTGACAAACCAGGTGATTGTTCTACCATTCAGAGGGATCTTGACATATTGGAGAAATGATCAGAGAAAAATGCAGTCAAGTTCAACAATGGGAAGTCACTGTAAGTTGTCAAGATGTCATTGGACAGGGCTCTGTTTCCCATAAAAGATTGGACTAGATGATCTTTCAGTGTCCTAAGCCATTTTATGATGTTGACATGCAACATTTTTCATCTGATCAGAAACACTGCCATGTATGTGTGCTCTGTTACACACCAAATTAACTATGAGCCTATACACCCTTATATCAGAGAAGGTAAACAGCCTCCTAGGCTGCATCAGCAGAAGTGTTGCCAGAACCTAAAGGAAGGTGATCCTTCCCCTCTGCTCACCACTGGTGAGACACATCTGGAGTACTAGGTGCAGTTCTGGGCTTCCCAGTACAAAAAAGACACCGATTTACTGGAATAAGTTAATGACAGGCCACAAATATGATTAAACTTCTGGAGAATGTGACACACAAAGATAGGCTGAGAAAGCTGGGTCTATTCAGCCTGGGGAAGATAAGGTTTAGGGAAATCTAATCAGTTTTTATAAACACCTGATGGTTAGGAATAAAGGTAACGAAGTCAAACTCATTCAAGTGGTACTTCGCAAATAGACAAAAGCTATGTGAAGAAGTGGAAATACAGGAAATTCCATTTAAATATTTGCAAAAAAATTTCTATGATGATGACATACTGGAACAGGTTGCTCAGAGAAGTTGTTGCCTCCATGCCTGGAGATATGCAAAACCCAGCTGGACATAGATGTAAGCCACCTAGACTAGCTGATCCTGCTCTGAGGAGAGGTATTGGACTAGATTATCTCCAGAGGTGCCTTCCAACCCCAGAGACTGTGTTTCTATGAAAATATAATATTCTGTCAGTAGAATTATGCAGTGGTGTTTAACATTAGTTAAACCTCCCTAACTACTTTCTGTAATTACTGATGAACTCTATTTGTAAGAAGGCAAATATTTATAAGTAATAGGACAAAATTCCAATATTTTTTCCATAAAATTAAGTCTTGCACATGGTTTTCTTTTTCATACTATTTTTTTCCAACAATGAAATCTAACCCAGAGTACCTGCTTCAATCACTAGGCTTCATTCCTCATGAAGTTCATTAATTCCTCATGAAGTTCAGCTCTATCACCTCTTGATCATACTGTAATAACTGAATGAACATAAAAACTCAGCATAAAGATTTTTTATGTTGCAAACAAAACTGGCAGTATGTCTCAACCACCAAAACTCTGTGTTTACTATTTTTTTTCAAGTGTTGCACCATAAGCTAAATGATTAAATGAAATTTTACATTCAAAGAGCATTGTAACATGGAACATAGTGTATATAAAACCCCATGTGAAAGTATGTGCATGCTGATGGCCTGTTCTTGTAAAGTATACAGCAGAAATTGTTAGCACATGTAATGACTTAGTATTTTCTATTTTCTACACATAATAAAAACTTGTTTAATGTGGCATAACAGCTGAGCTTTCTTGCAAGTATATATTTTGAAGAATAAGATATGCTCTATGCTCCTTTGCCCCTCACTTTGAATTGGTCCCAAATTCAACTTCTCTTCAGGAATAAGAACTAATTACTATGAGGGTATGTTTTCAGTTTCCTGAGCATCTGTCTGGTTCCCTTAAAATATCCCAGAGGTATTTACTTCTTCAGACTTTGCATCATTTCCTTGATTCCTGGCAGGACTTACTTTAAAACTTAGCCCCTAAACACTACTTGGTAATGTTTCATGAGCTTTTCATTCACTCTTTGGCATGTGAAGACCTTAATTATATCCCTATGAACTTTTGGCATAGGTCCACATGCTGGGAAAAGAAGCAGCAATCTCATTTAAACAACACCTCTAATTGAGAAGCAGCAGTAAAAAAAGTGGTAGCTACCTTTTGTCTAGTAATTCTCTATTACGAAACCAGAGTGAGGTGAATTCTGCTTACAGTTGTGGCATTGCAGCCCTAATGATAAGTGAAATTGATTTACCAATCTTTGGATCAGAAAGACTGTGTTTACAGTCTTCTCAGCTTGTGCATATGATGATAGAGTAATAGTTAGGTAAGGAATCAATGTTGGCCTTAAAATATTGTATTGAGTTTGCACAGCTGGCTTTTGGTAGCAGGAGTCTACAGTCCTGTGAGAAGCTGCTAGAAGCTTCCTCATTTCTAGCAGAGCCAATGCCAGTGGCTCTGGGATGGACCCACCACTGCAGCAAGGCCAAGCCAATCAGTGATGGTAGTAATGCCTCTGTGATAACTTATTTAAGAAGGACAAGAAAGATATTTTGCATAAGTAATTTCATCCATAGAAGAAAGGATTGAGAATGCATGAGAGGAACAACTATGTAAAAATACATTAGTTGTGCACATGAGGTCCTATTCAACTTTAATTTATATCAGCATCTGCAAAAATGAAAGGCTTGAAGAAGATGTAAAATCACGGTTCCTTTCTTGGCTCTGTGGAGATGTGTTCACTTTGAAGGAAGAAAATCTGCAAATTTTAAAGTGACATGGGCTACAATAATTCTGTTTATATGACTTTAGGTAGGACCACCTACCGACTGTGGATCTCCTTGGGTGACAGGGGGTTAACCTATGTCAATATGGTCTACACCACTGGCTGTAGAGGAATTTCTACTTCACTTCCTGTAACATCTCCTTCTCTTATCACTGACCTGGGTGTCTGCAGGTCTGTTTCTCTCATATTTTCTCACTCTTCTCTCACAGCTGCTATGCAGTTGTTTTTACCATTTCTTTGATATTCTATCACAGACATGCTACCATAGTCATTGGTGGGCTCAGCTTTGGTCAGTGGTGGTCCCTAAAGATGTCTAGAACTAGCTCTGACCAACACAAGGACAGCTCCTGGCATCTGCTTGTAGAAACTACCTCTGCAGGCCCCCACTACCAAAACCTTGGCAAGTCAACCCAATACAGGATATTTGAATTACTGTTTTTGGAAATTGAGAGAAAGTTTTATGGATGAGAGCTATAATCTGAATTATCTGTGATAATAAACTGATGCAAAAATCAGTTTCCATGTCATTATTTTTCACCTGCAAGTCTACCTTTAGCTTAATAGGAAACACTAGAAAAACCCAAATAGATATCACACCACCATACTAGGATTTCTCATTTCTCACATGTGCTAGCATGACAGAAGTCAAGTTTCAGATTATTATGAAAAAAAAGAATTTTCACTGCAACATCCAAACACCATGACAACAGTTTTGCTGTCAAACTTCCGTGGAAAAGGCTACAACTGTTATCTCTAACAATAATCATATGAATATTACATATTATGCATTTTCACATAATTTTATGAAAAATTGACCTAGATAAAAATCACACAGAAATTTGAGCAAGACTATTCTATGCATAGATGCAGACTAAATAAAAACATTTGTAAAACTGATCATTTAATCCATTCCCGAATTGTTAATTTATGCAATATTATTCATCAAATGCAATATATTTGTAACCATATATTTCTTTGAAAAGAAGATCACAATCTCCATTTGCAAGGAATATTTTGTTTCTTCTCGAAGAAATTCCTAAAAGCACTCAGATCATCTCATAGCAGTGAACAAGCCAGAAAAAAAAAAAAGTTATATTTAATACTACTATTGAAGTGAATATCTTATTGAAGACGATATACCAAATACATGCCTCAAAACTTCCGTTTATTAAATGTTTTCTGAAGTCTGTTTTATCCTAAGCATTTAATTATGCTAGGCTATCAGAAGCTAGATTGGAACCACTGATATTTTGATATATGCATAAAAAGATGTTTCTACCTAAGAACTTATCTCAAGTCTCTTCATAGTCAATTAAGAGGTGGGAAGAAAAGGATTTTAGGGCATGACTTATTTTAGACCTTTACATTAGAATGAATTTGTTTTCAAAATTCCAGATTTTGAAAATTATGTCAGACAAGTGGTACTTCATCTATAACAGTACTTAATTTATAGTTCCCTGAACTCAGGGTTTCAAATATATGTTTTGGTTTAAATAAAATGCGCGAAACAATAAAATTGAACAGTTGTGTTTCCCTAAAAAATTATAATTCAGTCAATCATAGAGATTCAGTGATATTTTACAGCAGGTTAGAACCATATATATTGGACTTAGAATACCCATTACAACAGATTCTGCTAGGGCACTAATAGTCATTAACTTAGTATGCAAAGGGGCTGGGTGTTCATTGTATGTGGAAAAGACCTTGACCCTGAACAGAGTTTACATCAATAATTTTCTGCCTTGCTACCATTAGAATTCATGAGCTCAAGTGGAGAGCTGGAAAGACTTGGATGACTGAGGTCAGACTAAAATGAAGCCAGTAAACTCCAGAAGCTGTCCTAGTTGTTAGAAAACACTAGGAAAAGCTGTGGGTGCTCTTAAAATAGGAATTAAAATTAGGTGATTTAAGATTTCATAAAAAGGTGCCTGTCTTAACTCTGATTTACCACTGTGCAGTCTCATCAGGTTACTCTGATGAGTAACCTGATGAAACTCTGGGAAGCCATCAACTACCACATTTTTTAGATGAAAGAACAGTAGTTAACATGCTGATGAAGGCAAATCAAAGGAAATCAGTGAAAGCCTATTAGTGACCTAAGGGTTCTGAAAAGATATTGCAAAAGCCACTATTAGCTTCCAGAGAATAACTACTGAAGTTCTAACACAGAGTTATCTCAGAAGACGTAGGTAGAGAAGCAAAATGAGCTCCTTTTCTTCAGATGATTAGGGTACAAAAATGTATATAGAACTTCATTTGCAACCTGGTTCTACTATGGATGTATTAAAGCCGTATTTGCTCTACAATAAGAATTTCCTAGTCACGAAGATAAGGTAAGCTTTGGAAAAGCTTTGAGGGATGTGAAGATGTGTATGCTATTTATTTTCCTGAAATTGCTTTATATTATTTACCCATATATTCTTCTGAGCAAAAACTAGGTTTCTTATCTATGAACGCATGACCTAACAATTAGAGTAGAATCATACTTATGCTTTTTCTCTCTCCATTAGGTTTCTCTGCCTAGTCAAAACTTAATTATTCATGCAAATAGAAAGAATGAATATTTTCCAACACACGATTATTGCTGTTTTCACTGCAAAAATTTCTGAAAGCATTTTTGGTGTGCATTGCAAAAAAAAGAAACAAAAGAGTCTGGATTTATGCTAAGTGAACCTCTTTAAAGATTCAGATGAACATTCATAGAGATTGCTTTGCAAGGGATTCTTTAGAGAAGCTGATTTCAAAGCACATTGAGCTCAATAGAAAAAAAAAAGCAGCTACTTTGATCAAGGCCTATATTCTTTATTTTTTCACAACACATTGTTCTGGTCACTGCACAAAAAAAGTCACAAGGCAGACCAAGCTAGTAATCCAGCAGTCTGTTCACAGACAAGATTTGCATTAACAGATGCTACCCGGAAGAAGAAGCTACAAATGGGATTTGGGACAGGTCAACATCTAGTGCTGTGAAACAATATAACAATCTAAGAAAGATTTTGTTTTATCTAGCTCTCCTTCTATTTTACTAAAATATGCAAGTGTCAGAGTCCTAAAAAAGTTATGCCTGGCTGCATGAATATGCACTCTTGCTCAGAAAAGCGTCACACTCATTTTCCTCAGCTGTCCATCCTAAAACATTACAGTATGCTCTTAAAATCATTTTGAGATGTGTTTGAGTTATGAGCTCAGATTATTAGCTGAAATCTTCTGTTTTTCGTTTTAGATTCAAGTCCTAATTAAAAAGTACTTTCCAAAACAGAGAAATATTCAGAATATGGTGGCGTCTCTGGCATTCACAAAAGACTTTGCTGTTTCTGTTTCTCATCCTGAATTCTAAAGGTGAAGACCAAACTGGAGAGATATTTTTCTTAGCATCACTGGGATTTAACCAAAGTGCACATATTGATTTTGCTTTGTACTCACACCCAAAATATCTTGCAAAATCTGGCAAGATCCCAAGAATGGGATGGAGCTGTCATCATGAGATTGGTCCTTTTTTTGTTTTTTTTTTTAACAAAGATTGTCTATATATGTTCACAATATCATGTTGGCTTTCATGAACCTCAAACTAAGTATTCTTTTTCTAATAAAATAATGTTAAAACATTTTTTGAAGAAGTCAATATGGATTGCTATAAAGATATGTAAATGTTAATGTACAGCTCTTCCCACATGATGTGCTATTCCTATGACATCTCTGGGAAACCCTTGGGAAAAAAATGTGAATCTACTTTCTTGAGCCTGCTAGTTAAGTTGCATATAGTCATTTCAGTACTTGTCTCTAGTCACTTCTTCCTCTTCTGTTGGAAATTTCACTGTAAATTTAAGTAGGGAAGTTCCTTGAGTGACTGGGCTAAAATAAAAGTTACAAGTAAATCTGTTGTTTCTTGTGACTGAAAAAGGACATCAAATCCTCCATATCTAGAGAACACAATAGGTTTCTCATTTCATTCTTGAATTAATGTTGGACTGGGTGTTTAGTCTTACATTTTAAGCCATCAAAAGCTTTATTTAAAAATCATAATTGAAATGAACGGCACTTTTGCTCTTGTCTACTTCTCTCAAAAGCTCAGGAGCTTATATTGGACAGCTTACAGTGTTTAATCTCTATTTACCTTTCCATAAGGGGATGTTACAAATATGCATGTTGAAACACAGGAGACAAAGGACTAAGAGCAGTCACACAATTGAAATCACCTACCAGCAAAAAGAATCTACAATGGATGAATCATAACCATAGAGTTTCCATCTGTGGTGTCTAATAAAGGTAAAGGATAGTCAAGAGCCATCCTTGTACTGTTGCACTTACAATTTGGACAAAAGAAGAACGTCATATGGATTTAGGTATAGAAATATAAAGTGTTTTCATTTTGTTAAGCACTTGCTTATCATTCTTTATACTATATCCTTTTTTAATTTAGTGTGTTAGTCAAAAGTATTGCATTAGTAGCCCTGATCATGGATGTATTTCTTGTTGAATTTCTTTAGTCAAAGTACTATGCCTTATATATAAACTTTCTTTGGATTCAGGTCACATGATGCCAACAGAAACACACAGTTGTGTCTCTGAAGCTTCCTATAAGGAATACAAATTACTTAAAAGGTAGTCAATAATTGCTGATCTACATAGCAGTCTCATTCCACTAGGAAAGGATCATTGTTCCTTACTAAACACAACCTTTTCCAAAATGCTTTACTGTTTTATTTAAAATTATAAATATATAAGTGTTAAAAACCTCATGTATTGCCTATCTATGAAGGAGCTCTGTGATAGGGCAGTTCTGCAGAAATGAATTTGGTTTTTTAATTGTTTTTTAATTAAAAACATTCACAGAAAAAGTAATGCATATGTATAAATATATGGGGAGAACCATAAATGTTGCATATAGTGGGACTGAGTGAAAAAAGAGCTTCTCCAGTCTACTTCTGACAAGAAATTAACCCAACATTTTCTACAAAAATGTAGGTTCTTTCTGCTTGTGATTTCTATTTAATACAGGACAGGATTAACTTTCTCATGAGCATAACCACCTGGCAAGACATACTTCATGGCATACAGCAAATGCAGGCAAAACTTTTCCACAATTATTTGTATGGTTCTAGTTGTTTTGTTGTACTTATGATTTGTATAATTTTATATTAAAATTTCTTATACTTTAGCCAATAGAGGTTCATATAGCACCATCTAGAGATATAAAAGCAAATTTTTGAAATGAAGCACTATCAGCCAACCGGCATACAAGATGACTTTGCAGTTTACAACTACTGTTCATACTATATTTTCCAGTGACAGGCTGTAAGAAAATCACACATTCCTAATTGAAAGCAAACAGTTGTCTAATGTTGATTCCCTGCATGACTTTTCCAGAAATACACAGATTGAGCAGCTTCTGACTATAATTTGTGTTATATGGCAAATTATTAAGATAATGAGTAGATTGTGCACTATTTAATGACATTCTTAAAAGCCCCTCATGTTGAGTGGAAATATTAATATCCTTTAAATAATATGTAGGATAAACACAGAAAATCAAACTGGCAATAATTAGTATGTAGTGTTATTCCACTTAAGAAAGCAATCACTTAAACACAGCTACTAAGATCTATGAATATGCATCCAGGCACAGTGAGAAGAGATGATGTGGCTGAAGACTAGCCAACTTACACTATAAGCAAGATTCACAGTCATCTAATTTTGTTCAGTGGAGGAATTAATCACTTGCATCTTTATAAAACATGTCTATAGCTACTGTACAGTAATCGTAATTTTGGCTCTGTAAGAAGTCTATTTGCTTTATCTTTTACCAAAATCAATGAATTGAAGCAAAATGTAAAGAGTGAATATGGGTTTTCGAGACTTTTTGATATGTCAGTGAAGGAGTGAGCACATATGAAGTCTATTACTTTCTTTTCAGCCCTTGAACTGCTACTTTTCTTATACAATGAGCTACTTCAGCCAGGACATTTCAGAATAACTCTTCATCTGACAGAAAAGTAAAGCAACTTATATATGAAAGATACAGCATAAATATAATTATAAAATTTTGTCCTTAGTCTAAGGTGACATTTGAAATCCTACTGCCCTGCCAAGATGTTTTTAGCTGTGTTAAGTCAAAAAAGGAAGTGTAAAATAGATTTATTTTTCATACCCTATTAAGATAGTCTCCAAGTTCTTTCACACTGGTATAAAAAAATCCTAAATGTAATTAAATTAGTGACATTATATGACTGTAAAATGAGCACACTGGAAGTGGCATTAGACTCTAGAGTATTTACAGGAAGTAAAATCTATATTATAATTTGAATAATAATGAAATCCATTAAAATTATTCAATATATTGTAAGACTACTGATAAGAGTTAATGACAGCATTTCTCTAAGACTGCAACTATCTCTTGTAAGCAAGAGATAAAAAAAGAAATTTGCCAAAAGTGCTTAAAAGTGATAGCTGAAGTCTACATGAAGGTCAGATACAGATTACTGATGGTTTAAAATTTATTACTTCAAGGCTCTTCTGAAACATGATGGTGTCAATAGTATGTTATTGACACTGAAATACACAGCACAGCACTGGAAATCAGTGAAGAACAGTGTTTTGGAAGGAAAGTTGTTATCATCTTTATTTGATTACATCCGATATTATTACAGATTATATACCTGATAGATATTTACTTTCCAATATTTTAACCTTTGACCCTAATTTAATGAGATTACTGGGATTCCCAGGCATAGCTTTCAATCATTAATAGGATCATGGAATTGATTTAAAAAATACTGTGAAACAGTACAGGTAAAATGTTATTTATCTAGAACTAGATATTCAGATCTTGGTTCAAGTAGTTTGGTATATTCCTCTGAGGGTAACAAAAATGCTAAAATTGATGTACAAGAGAGCAACATAATCTGGTTTTATAGGTAGGATGTTGGTTATTCACATAGGCTTTTCTCCTAAGAGAAAAACACTCCAAAGGAAGATCCAGGTATTGTTTTAAACTGGGTAGAATGAAAGTCTTCTAGAGAATTTAACTCCGCTGTCTTACATTTTCTCTGCTCTCCTCTCTCTGTGAAGGAAATCAGATCAACTATTTATATTACACACCTTGACTGTGGTCAAATCAATTGCATTTATTGCCAGTCTTGTGATTTTTCATGACCTTGTCTTCCATGAAGTCACTGAAACATGATGTTGTACTAGATTAGCCTCCTCTACATTTAATTAAAATTTGCTGTTATCTGCATTAAGAAAAAATGCACAATCTTGAAGGGTGGGGGTTTCAAATATTCAGTAGTGCACTGAAGCAACAGCAACAAAAAGAGGTCCTACATTAAATATGTATCCATCTTTAATATCTATAAACTAACAAAAGTAAAATATTAGTTTTGCTAAAATGATGAATGCAAGCATGGCAAAAACACCTTTATCTTTGATTTTAAAGTGAATTTTAAATAGAAGGAAAAAATAATCTCGGAATAGTAGTATTTCTTTTTTAAAAAAACCCGCAATTTAAAGAACACTGGAATATGGACTGTGTCTTTTTTGAAGCTCTGTAGGTTGATCACATGCAGTAAGCATTAGCAAATCTAATTAAAAGGTGCAAGAAGTGCTTTTTCTAATAATCTATCTTATGATTTTCAACGAACAAATACAACAAAGAATATAAATAAAAGTTACTCTTTGACCTCCCTTTGGAGCTCAGAAGTGTTGTGTGTGGAACATATCAGTATGCAGCTACAGCAGGCCTCATTAGTTTGCCATCTGCCATGGTGGATAGATGCTAAAATGTTGTTATTGCAAGGTACATTGAGCAGTAAAATTATAATATTTAAAAAAAATGCATTTTAAGTAAAAATCCCTTGAAAGAAAACAGCTGCCAAGTGATGTTTGAGGCTGTGATCCCATTAAAAAGAAAAGACATCAAACAAATAGAAGAGATTTTAAAACAGTCATATCAGCTTTAGCTCCTTGCTCCTTGCTTCTATAAGAATGCTAACTGGCTATAGATGAGTGAGAGAACCTTTTCAATAAGGCAATATTTAGGTGACACACAAGATAGTATGTTTTATCCTAGTTATTTCTGTTCTATCACATCTTCATTGGCTAAGAGTTAAAATATTGGAACTGTCAGAAAATTTGTGGATGTGTTTTATCAAAGAAATTTTTCTGGGCTACTTCTATTTATCATCTGTTCCAGGAGGTTTCACGTGAATAAAGAAAAGCTAATAACAACAGGGAGTTTTGTGAGTTTGGATAGTTGTCCAAAAACTGTAAGGACAATTTTGGAAACTTTTTTTAATATAAAAATACAAATCACATTTTTCACTAACAAACTATATTGTTTTATTCATATGTAAATCATTCCTACCCTGTAAAATAATCCTATCTTTTAGACAAAGGTGCAACATTTTCTGTCTTCTAAATGACAACTCCAGCTGTATAACTGAGTTTTGTTGATTTGCCAGAGAGGAACAAATCACATGCTCTGGACACTGCAATTTTCCAAATATTTACAAGAACATAAGATTTTCTCAGGCAATCTGTCATTACCAAGGATTGGGATAATGCTGAAATTTTTGAAATAGGTTGAAGAGTGAATCTGTTATTACATTTATGAGAAACCTACCTCAAAAACCTTCAAAAGAGAATATACAAGGAAGGAGACAGAAATAAATTTCTCCAGTGCCCTTAAAAGTACAGCTAAAAATTCTGACTGATAAGCAGGCTTCATAGTGCAGAATGGAAAACAGAATGTGTTCTTTCCCAACTGAAGGACCTAGAGTTATTTTGTTGTTTTTTTCTTCCAGAGAAAAAGAGTATAGATTTATTTTGAGTCCAGGTTAAGAAAATCAGCTGGTTTTTTTTTTTTTTTTCTGTAACTATATTACCTCTGTATTTCTTGAAAAATAAAATTCTTATCTACCTAAGCATGTGTGCCAAGAAAAAAATTATAAAGAAGTTAGAGCTTTGGACTTAGAAGCCATGCTCTTGGACAGAAAAATAGTTAGGAGAATTGATGGTCACCACATAAGTGCCATAGTGTTAATTTCTTTAGATTTTTAAAGTGATACCATTTAACTTTGTATGTCTGTGATTATAAAAAGAGATTTTGAAATTGCTATAGAAACAGCAAAACCAAAATGATCTCTTTACCTCAGATGTTACAACACTAACCAGTGCCCAGAAACATTCTTGGCCACTGAAATGCTATCAGTATTACACAATATATTTATGTGGCTGTAAGTCAGACGTTTTGTCCAGAAGGATACTGCAAGAAACAGTGACAAATGATTTACAGAAATCCAAAAAAATTGCATCAACTTCTTGCCTTGGTCAACTAAGTGGGCAATCCTTTCATAAAAGGAAATTAAGTTTGTCAAGCAGGACTTTTGCCAAATGAAGCAGTGTTTGCTGTGACCGATGACTGTGCTGTCTTTCAGGTGTTTTTCAATAACTTCCAGGATAATTTTCATAATTTTAACAGGCACTGAAGTAAACTGACAGTCCTGTAGCTTCCAGTCATCTCCAGGTTTCCAAGACTGTTCAAAAATTAATTGACAGAGGTCTCACAATAACGTCAACCAGCTTTTTTGAGTATTCTCATAGACTTGTAGGAATCCGGATGGATTGGGTTGGACTTGATGATCTTTGAGGTCTCTTCCAACCCGGTTGATTCTATGACACGGAGCAGCAGATCCCACAGTTTTTTTATTTCTGTTTTATTCTGTAAATAGTTTTAGATTTCCACTAACTTTCCCAGGTACTTAATATTTATGCTTGAAGACATTGTATAGCAGAATATGGTAGAAGCTATTTTAACACTGTGAAGATTTTGTAAGTAGCTATTGATAAATCTCATGTATAATGTACATGATATTGATGCAATCACACACGAAATTAAAAATTTGATGGTGAGTATTACAAATTTATTCACGTACAGTGGATTAAACAAGTTCAACCACATTACTGTCTGATACATTTGAATTACTTTATTTGCTCTCTAATAAATCGGAAAATGCTACTTTGTATGTTAAACATTTTGCACTACAGTTGGTAATCTCTGGATATTTATACATAAAAGTGACATAAAAGGAGCAGTAGAGAATGATTTCAGATGTTAGAAATTTTTAAGAAAGCATGCTCAAGATCCTGACAAAAATAAGATCCCTGTCCTCTAAAAAGGTTGTTCCTGACATAAACATTCAGGTTGCAATTAATCTCACTTAATTTAGGATATAATTATTATCTAGAAATTCTTCAAACATTGAAAAAGTGTGGAATAAATCCCTAATTTTAAGGAGGGAAGCATTGGTTAATATTCATAACAAACATCCATTTTTCCAGTGTGATATGGAATGGCTGATATTTGAGAAATAGCATTAAATTTTTGAGACAAAAATAAATAAACTGAAACAAATGCACCTGAAAAATAAAGTGCACAACATCTATGTCATAGTATGTACCTTGTGACATCATGACACAAAAATTGGTTGGTAGAGACAATATGCAACAATATAACAGCAGCCTGAGCTCCCAGTTACAAACTGAAAAAATTAGAACACATTTTCTGCACTCAGTAGCTAATTTTCCACATTAACAGTAATGACCCAGTTAGTCTGGTGAACACTTTATTTAAGAGTGAAAAGATTTAAAATAGAGCTTAAAAAAGACAAACCAGGGAATGAGCAATACTTAATTTCTTAAATAAAAAAAATCTTACATTCTTATATTGTCAAGCAATGCCAAAGTCAGACACTCCATAGCCCTCCTATACTAAAATGTCATTCACAGTCTGGGAATGGCAGGTCCTTGTATGTAACAAAGTTGAATGAAAGCTGCTGCTGGTCTTGTGGGGCAAGTTGCTTCCCTGTTGCTAGACATTTCTGCTAGCCACGTTTTACTGCCCTGTCAGCCGTTCCTCACTCTTCCCTCTTCCACAAACTCCTGATACCATTCTCCACTAGCAACACCGTTGCTTTTGCTAGGCATTTCTCATGTCTTTCTATTGCTAGGAGCTTTACTAGGATGCCATACTCTACTGCCTATTCTGACCAATATCTCCAACACCGTTAAGAGCTCCAGTTAATCTATGGAATGAGCATCATTTACAATATCAGGAATTCTTGAACCAGTGCAGATGAATTGATTTGTGACAGTTTTAACAGGTTCAGATCACTGAAAACTGAAGTGGGAACTGCAGATTAATGCAAACAATGTTCCAGGTTCACTCCTGATTCTGACAACACAAAGTTTCACAAAAATATAGGAGAATTTTTTCAACTTCACAGAGAAGAGTACATCTAATTGCTGTAAAGGTAAGGCGTTGAACCAGTGCAGATGAATTGATTTGTGACAGTTTTAACAGGTTCAGATCACTGAAAACTGAAGTGGGAACTGCAGATTAATGCAAACAATGTTCCAGGTTCACTCCTGATTCTGACAACACAAAGTTTCACAAAAATATAGGAGAATTTTTTCAACTTCACAGAGAAGAGTACATCTAATTGCTGTAAAGGTAAGGCGGCACTATAATCAACTTCACAGAGAAGAGTACATCTAACTCCTGTAAAGGTAAGGCAGCACTATAAACAAGTGATGGAGAAGGCAGAATATTGCTATTGACTTCAGTTAGACTAGTTCTTACCTACCAGTCTTAGGTATTAACTACAGAGACTAATGCATTCCTCTAGACACTCATCACTGAACAATGAGATGAGCTCAGGGTTACTAACAGAACTCACCAGTGCTAAGAAATAAAATTGAACATGAGTATGATGTGACATGTGAATTGATCTGTTCATGGTTTTCCAGATACTTCATTTCATGTCTATCATCTGGAAATGGATGAAATAGTAGTTTTTTACAATGACTTATATGGAAACTGCTAACTATAGTCTTGTGTGACATTATTGTTATTTATTGGCTAAGTAATTTACAAGACAATGCAATCTTAATAGTGTAGATCTTATGAGTTACTGTGACAATGTGTCATTACTTATACCAAAAGTAGTGACTTGATGTACTTAGACTCACAGTAACTGCTCATGGATAATAGCACAAGATCTTTTAAAAGGAGAATAAATAACAAGATGTGTCAAAGTGTAACTCATACTTTTAATGGAGCAATACCTTAGGAATTTAACTATTTCAGTTAAAAGGTATGTGTAATACAGCATTGAAATGAAAATTAAAATATGCAATAACTTAATTGAAACTAGTAATATCCTAAAGTACAACCCTGGTCACAATTACATTATATTATGATATAATGGCACCATAAGATTCAAAGAAAATAAAAGTCCCTTCTAAATGCTATAATGTGATATGGACTAAAAATAGAAAATGTTTTAGTGATTATTTACTATATGATTATGGCATTTTCTAAAAAGTATGACATTGTTGTTCTAGACACTTACAAAGCCTTAACAACTGCAAAACAAATTATGCCAACTGTCTCAAAGAGCTTACTTTGTAATTTAAAATTAATATTTAAGAAGCATGTTCAAGAGATGAAAGACTGAGACAGAAAAATGACAGAGCTAAATCAGAACAACTGCTGATTGACTGTCATTAGTGCCATGAATTCCCGTTAAGTTAGGAATAGAAACAATCTGTGATAAAACTATGGTAACTGTCAAGTCAATCTGTACCTTTTTCATTATCATCTGTTCTCAGATATTCTGCAAGGTAAAGTTCCTTTGACATCATACTGAAGTTTTGTTGCCAGCAGAATATATTCATAGCTGGCTAGTGTTGCTCAGGGGGAGTAAGACCAAACAAGGTTAAAGGACTAGCAAGGTAAAGTATTTAGCAAACCTGATCCACGTTGTAAGTAGCCAGAATCTAAGAAAAACAATCTTTCTCTAAAGTACCACTGTAGCTTTGTAAACAACATATGTTCTTGAAGGCAGCATGGTTTTACATCATTACTTCCTATATTGTGCAGATCACTTGTCATGGTCAGGTGTTCACGGAGGAGCAGCCACTATTTTCACAGTGTAACTGAACTCATCCCTTATCATTAAGATGCCAGCTCTAAACATATATGTGTATGAAAAGTAGATCCTCAAATTGCTACTGAAGAGTATCAGCTTTTAAAGAAAGTTGTGTCCACTTTCTTTGCATCATAACATCATATTGATTGAAACTAGACAAAATATTACACTTGACTACAGCAAACACAAGATATGCCATGAACTCTCCATAGTTCCAAAGACATAGAGAAGAAAAAACATATATATTGCTATACATGAGCAAACCAGTGGTCTTCATAAAGTTATTTTGTCACTAATGATGAAGAAAAAACAGAAGAGTTAACACCTATAGAAAATCATTTTCCTACAACATGTAATTTGCTCAGCTTAGTTTCTCCATAAGGGTCCACAGGCACTTTAATCTTAGATTGCACTACTCCCTTTTTAATCCTTAATACCTGCTTTGACATCTTTCTTCTTCACTGGAAGAAGAATTTCAGATGGATATAGTTTCTCCATTTTATTAAGCTCAAAACAGTAGACAGCCTTTATAATTTACTCTGTTACTGTAAAGTGAATAAATACCCTTTTGTGGGGTGGCAGGGGAGGGCAAAAAAAAAGGGAGAAGGGATGGGTTTGAAGCTTCTTACTTGCAAACTCTGCCAACAAATATTTCATCTTTGAGTGAATGGTAAGTATATAGTAGTAGCAAGGCACAGTTTGAAAGAAAAGGTCATATCTTTCATTAGTTAAACCAATACAGCTTTCAAAAACACAGCTAGGCTCCCTAGGTGAGAAGCTCTTCCAAGGATGATAAAAGGGCCACAATCTTTAAACTAAATACTGAGGAAAAACCAACCTGTATATTATTATTGTCTTTCTGATTCATGGGGCTATATGAAATTTTTCTTTTATGCCTCAGCAGTTTTTAATTTTGCTCTTTCAATTTCCTAAATTGTATTTAATATCAGCATGCTCCATGTTGTTTACTGTGCATATTCCCTCTGTTAACTATTCAGCTTTGTAATTTGTTCTTGTTTTTTATATGTGGCTAGTGGCAACCTTGGAAAAGTCATAGCACTTACTGAGGTTCTGTCACTGTCAGTAAAGGGTTGCTTTTGTCATTATGACTTTTGAAATTTAGAAATTACATTGAAATATGTGGTGCTATGTTGCTCTTGCATATTTTGATGGAGATATGTTGCATATATTTATGCATGTGTGTATATATATATATGTATA
>NW_008664669.1:0-642 GCF_000695815.1 Acanthisitta chloris | reverse complement strand
GGGCCAACACTGGGATGAATTCCCAGTTCTTCATGGGAAGGGTTGGAGAGGAAAGGGAGGTCAGGAAGTACCCAGGAGTTTGCTGGTCTGGATGTCGATGGGCACATTCTGGTAATCCTGGGGAGAGACCTGCGGGAAGGAGAGGGAGGAGAGGGAGAGGCAGAGAGGGACTCAGCCCCTTCCCTGCTCCCCCTGCCCAGTCCCTATCCCTATCCCTGTCCCTTTGCCTATCCCTATCCCTATCCCTATCTGTGTCCCTATCCATATCCCTGTCCCTGTCCCTATCCCTCTCCCTATCCCTATCCGTGTCCCTATCTCTATCACAAGAAGTGACTTTATGTCCCTATTTCTATCCCTATCCCTGTCCCTCTCCCTATCCCCATCCCTGTCCCTATTTCTATCCCTATCCCTGTCCCTCTCCCTATTCCTATCCCTATCTCTGTCCCTCTCCCTATCCCTTTCCCTATCCCTCTCCCTATTCCTATCCCTATTCCCATCCCTATCCCTGTCCCTATTTCTATCCCTATCCCAGTCCCTATCCCAGTCCCTATCCCTGTCCCTCTCCCTATCCCCATCCCTGTCCCTATCCCTATCCCCATCCCTGTCCCTGTCCCTATCGCTATCCCTGTCCCAATACCTATC
>NW_008664668.1:0-729 GCF_000695815.1 Acanthisitta chloris | reverse complement strand
AAAGAACTCCCATATTTGATGGGAGAAGTCTTAGAAGTTAGGAAAAACAGCTCAACTGAAAAATGCTGCTTCCTGTATGCAAACATAACACTGGAATATCGTAGGTGAATTTTACATGGCCACAGAGGTCATGGGAAATTAAACAGCACTATGCAGGCCAAAGTCAGAGTTCTGTTGAAATTTGAGGGGAATATCCAATTTGCCATACCCCCAAAGCCCCACCTTTCTTTATGGAAGTAGAGAAGTTAGTATTTACTGAGAAATAATGGAAGCAGAGGCTATATGAAAGTCTGGTTAGGGGGAGGGTGGAAAGTGCTGAGCTCAATGGAAAAGCTCATGCTTTCGTTTGAAGCCACTTTGGCAAAACTGAGATTTCACCCCTCACAGATGCAAGGTCTTGTCTGTGCCACATCCTGCAGCAGAATCAGCTCAATCTAAATGGCTTCATGGAAAGGTTCATATCAAGCCATGTAGAGTAACTGTCAAAGTTAGAAAGGAATTTTCATCTATCTAAGAATATATAAGCCAATGACTGCCCACAGATAAAACTTTTTTAAATCAAAACTTCATGAAGGTGTTTACAGAAACCAGACATGCAATTACATGCATATTTCTAAACCATCATAACAGAACAAAAGGAACAAATACTACTATAATTCACTGGCAGTTTTGTATGTTACAGAGACAAAACTGGGAAAAAATCATCCTTTGGTGCATGTGTATAACTCT
>NW_008664667.1:24810-25323 GCF_000695815.1 Acanthisitta chloris | reverse complement strand
GCCTGCCCGAAACCGATGGTTCTTGAAACGAGGCCAGTTGTCTTTGCCCTGCCTGTCTCGACATGAACCGCTGCCTTTCACGCTCACCCATTCATGCTCACATCACACATTGACACTCCCATCACCCTTCCCTGTTCAAATCACTCCTTCATGCTCCCATCACCAACTTGCATCACCCCTTCATGCTCCCATCACCCTAATTCCATCACCCCTTCATGCTCACATCACCCTAATTCCATCACCCCTTCATGCTCCCATCACTCCTTCATAGAATCATAGAATCATAGAATCACTCTGGTTGGAAAAGACCCCAAAGACCATTAAGTCCAACCCTACTGTGGGTACTAGCCCATGGCACTAAGTGCCACATCCAGTCTCAGCTTGAAAACCTCCAGGGATGGTGAATCCACCACCTCCCCGGGCAGCACATTCCAATGTCTGATCACTCTCTCTGTAAAAAATCTCTTCCTAATATCCAACCTAACCCTCCCCTGGCAGAGCTTGAGTGTATGG
>NW_008664667.1:21481-24757 GCF_000695815.1 Acanthisitta chloris | reverse complement strand
CCCACCCCACCTGACTTCAACCTCCCGTCAGGGAGTTGTAGAGGGCAATAAGGTCTCCCCTGAGCCTCCTCTTCTCCAGGCTAAACCAACTCCCTTAGCCTCTTCTCACAGCACTTGTGCTCGAGATGCTCCCATTACCCTACTTCCATCACCACTTCATGTTCCCATTGCCCTTTCCTGTTCCCATCACTCCTTCATGCTCACATCATCCCACTTGCATCACCCCTTCATGCTCCTACCACCCCTCCACAATCCTATCACCCCTCTCTGCTTCCCTCACCCCCCTCAGAGCATCCTGATCCTCTCCCACCCACAAGCACACCCAAATGTGGGTGCACAGCCAGGACAGAGGTGTGTGCACATCAAGTGGTGATGGGTGACAGACAGGGGCAGTTGCTCCTGGGCCTGCCCTGTACAGGTGGGAGGCCAAAAAGGTTTGGGAACTGAGTGGATAAAAGGCATCTTCAAGATGCAAGATGAGTATCATGACAGCATGGCATGGAGTTAACAGAAGAATATTGGTTTTCACACGAAGTAGGGTTTATTGTATTTAGGTAGAACAAACTTGAGACCACAAACGGCAGAGCAGAAGGGAGAATATGACTCACAGATGTCAACTTACCGGTACAAGTGTTACAGAGAAAAAAAAAAAAAGACATCAGCAACCAGCTCTTGTTGTTCTCTCACTTTGAAAGCCTTAACAGCCTCTGACATGCTGGCAGAGACTGAGCTGCTCTGGGCAGAGATGGGCTCAAAGGAACTCAGAGCAGTGTGGGACAGCCCATGGGGCTCAAGGCCAGCCTTTCAGCTGAACCTGAACCAGAGTCCTGCTTGCAAACCCCCTTGAAACCCTGCAGTGCACTGAAAGCTGAGTTGCAGATGCAAAGGCTGCAGCTCAGGATTATTTCTAGCCCCTGCAGCAGTGCCTTTCACGTCGCCTCAGCAGTATTTATAGAAGGAAAGTTTGGGTAAGTGAAAGATGCTGCAAGGTGCTGGGCCAGGAGGAGAAAGCCTGATTCTGGCTGCACACACCAAGGCAGGGAGCTCAAGACACAGCCAGCAGGAAGGCTGAGAGCTGGCAAAGCCAAGCTCCAGCCCAAAATTCATCTTCCAGGCACCTCACCCAGTGACAGCCTCTCATATCTCCAGTTTTACAGGCAATCATAGTGCTTTAATCTCAGTTCTGAGCAATCTACTCCTGCAGCAGCAGAGTGGGACCACCAATTTGCTATGTGAGAAATATATAACTTCCCTCCACTGATTCCCATGGGCTAAGGAGAACCTGAGCCGTGTTCTTGCAGGGCACAGGGTTTGAAACCTTGGCTGGTGGTTTGAAACCTACCACAGGAATGCACTTGGAAACTCAGAAGTGAAGAGGATGGCTGTAAGGAGAAAATGTGGTCCCTATTGCTTCTCCCTGTACAGCATAATGTGCTTGCACCTGCCCTTGGTTTGGGTTTCTTTCCTCTTTCTCCAATACTGCAATGATTGAAGGAAGAAAATATAGAGAGGAGATTTAGCAGAATGTTTCCAGTTGAAAATCAAAAGGGATTCAGGAGAAACAGCTGCTTTGCTGTGTGATCTTTGATCCTTCCAGAGCAGGCTTGGGAAGAGAAACCTGAGGCAGTTATCTCAGCCTGACAATCCTTCCCTTCCTATACTGCTCTGGGCTGTGATCCCACGGCAGGTGAGGCTGGGAATGTGTGTGTGTGTCTATGTGTGTGCTGGCTCAGGGGTGTTAGTGTGCACAGCTGCCTGTGGGCCCTTGGCCATGGTGATGGAGCCATCAGAAAGCACCTGCAGTCCCAAGTGTAGTGAAATGACCCAAGTGTCCCCCTGGTTCAATAATTCACCCTGAGCAGAGTGAGTGCAGCCTCTGCAGCAAACCACAAGCCCAGACCGAAAGAGAGGAGGAGGCACGCGATGAGGTCACCGTGGCTCACCCAAACAGCCTGTTGATCAGAGAATCAGAGAATCACCAGGGTTGGAAGACAACTGTAAGATCATCCAGTTCAACCATCCACCAGCACTACAGCTGCAACCCCTAAGCCACTAACCCAGTGCCTCTTAAATACCTCCAGCGGTGGTGACTCCACCACCTCCCTGAGCAATCTATTCCATAGGAGAAGGCTCTCCTGAGCAGAGATGGTCCTGCATGGAGCTGCCAGCAACTAAAAAGCAGCAGCAGAGCAGGCAGCTGGTGCCTCCACAGTGTCACTGCTTTAGCCTTGACCCCATGGGCCAATGCTTTTGGCTCAGCCTCCCCTGCAAGCTTTACGGTCTTAGGGCCTGGCTGAGCTCCAGTGCACCTGTACTGTTGCTGCCTCTCTTCTGGACCAGTACAAAGGCTCTAATAAAGATCTTTCTCACAGCCTGTGTGTTTTTTATTAGGAGAGATCCACACACTTTTGGCATCCCAGCTGAGCCCTGATCCTGCAAAGCCAAAGACACTAAGCCCCAGCTTGGTGCAGTGTGGCTGCAGTGGAGCTTTGAGCTTTGCCTCACCCCCCCTCACGCTCCTCCAAACTTGTGTTTCATTTTGCTGGTGTAATGAAACTAGAAATGCTTCCAAAAGGAGCACTGAGGCCAAAAACCCCAAAGTGGAGGAAAAGAATGGAGAGGCTGTGGACAGAGGTTTCCTCCCAGGGCAGCTGAATCTCTCCCTCCAACTCGACTCCATCCTAGCAGCAGCCTTAATTTGTGTTCACTTCAGAGCCTGCAACATGAAAGCTCTGGCTCTGAGCTCCAGCTGAGCTGCTCAATGGCTCAGTGTTTGCAGAAGGCATGGAAGGAATCCATTGATTAGTTTCTTCAGCTGGGATGTGACCATTTGGAGTCCAAGACCTGCCAAACATGACTTCGTCTCAGCAACTGGTTCCTATTTGCTGCTTACAGGCTTTAGAAAAATCTTTCCTCTTCCACATCCAAGTCTCCCTCTCCTTTTCCATTCTGTGGCTATTCAGTGTTAATACCTATTCAGGCTCTGTCCTGTTGGAGGATGCTGAGCTGCAGAGAACAGCCCTCCTGCCATTAATATTGCCCAAAGATTTCACTGCTGCTCGGAGATAACCATCTGCCCTCCCTCCACAATGCAGCCTGACTATTTTTCAACAGTTTGGAACAAAGAAAGGACAGGCAGTAATGCCACATTGTTCCCAGGGACGCTGACTTAACCTTGGCTTAAAAGAATAGTAATAATTATTCATGTAGCGTTGAGGAAAGGTGTTCTGAGAGCCTTTGCTGTGATTCCCAAACGCTCAGCACTGCTCTTCCATG
>NW_008664667.1:14675-21462 GCF_000695815.1 Acanthisitta chloris | reverse complement strand
CTTTGCCAGGGCCAAATTCATTCCTGTCCCAGCCCAGGGCAGGTTCTGGCCCTCCTTGAGATGTTATGGAGCTGCAACAGCTTCTCCTTTCCGGTGTAGTGTAACTCCTAGTGTGGAGAAGGAGCTTTTCCAAGCACCACTACCAAAACACAGTCACCTCTGGGGTAAAATACAGCAGGAATGAGGTGTAACTCCTAGTGTGGAGAAGGAGCTTTTCCAAGCACCACTACCAAAACACAGTCACCTCTGGGGTAAAATACAGCAGCTACGGAATAAGGTGGAGCATCCACCCAGCTGTTCTGGACAGGAAATGAAGAACACCATATCCAATTAAAACTGCAGGGGGATATTTATGGCAGAAAGTAATTAGCCAAATTGGAGCCTTCCCCAAAACTGCCATGGGATTTTTTAATGACCACGAGCGGTCAGGGATTTGGTTTGATGTTTTGTCAAGTAAACAATATCCAGAGGGCATGAGACAAAAATCAGGAGCAAAGGGGAAGGGGAAAAAAAAAACCCCAATCTGTGTCCTGCAATTCCAGGGAGAAACGGAGACATGAAAGGATTTATCTTAACGGGGACATTGTTGGAGAGAGCAGCAGCCACCAGTCCAAGAAAGGAAAGAGCAGGGAGGTGGCCCTGGGTGTGGAGGTGGCTCTCTGCAATGAGAGGAAAGAGCAAGCAGCTGCCACGGCCATTCCCCAGGGAGATACCTTTCCTGGAATTTAAAAGGCTACGAGAAACTCTTTCAAGGGCTGTAATAGCTGGGAAGTATTTGAGTCAGTTGTTTGACGCTGGAGTAGCCCTGGTGACTACTGTCTGGCTCAGCAGTGGGCACGGACAGCACACACTGTGCCCCCCGGGCTGGGGGAGAGCCAAGCTGCTCTCAGGAGGTGCTGACCACCACCAGAGCTTTGGCTCCTCCGTGACCCAGGGCTGGAGTCACGGAAAGTCCCATCCTCTGTACTGGCAGCATGAAAAGTAAGTGTCTGTTCCCGCTGGGAAGCTGCAGCTCGGGCAGAGACATCGCGGCCACAATAGCCTCGTCTGATCGCCCTGCGGACAGAGCCCCCGAGCCTCCTGCTCTCATTAGCTTCCCAGCAGAGATGGCTCACAAAAGCAGCTTTGTGGCCAGCTCGGGGTCAGGGCTCCAGCACACACACAGCTCCGCGTGGCTGCGAGGGAGCCACGGCCCCTGAGCCCCTGCACACGCTGTAGGTACCTCCAGCAGGGCTCACCAGCTGCTTGAGCATCTCCAAGTGGCTCCTGCTCTTGGTTTCCCAGAGGTCCCATGCTGATCCATAACCTGATTAGCTCCAGTAATGGAATTCTGCCCTGAATTTAGTTGGCACGGGGGTGCTGTCACTCACTTGTTTCCCTGCTGGAAGAAGTAGCTGGATGGAAAATGCTTGTAAGCTGTTCTGCAGTTCTCTTTGCTTTCTGTAGATTTCCCCTCTCCCCCCCTAAGTAACAGCACTGAGTTCTTCACCTGAGGATTTTTGCTGTTTAACTCTTGATATTTGCAATCACTCTGAGCATGTACAGGTGATACACATTAAACTTCACCCCTAGGACCTCTCATCTTTGCTCAGATCTCTCGGAGAGGCTTCTTCATAGCACAGACAAATGCAGCCAGCCCAGAGTCAAATAGCACATCTCTGCTTGTGACTGCACCCTTGGCATTCACCAGTCTCTAGTTACTGAACCAATATCTGATAGTCCATTAGATCCCCTTCCCTGGGACACACAAGAAGCAATGGGATCATTGCTAATAAATGATCTTCTGGACAGTTATATTGTAACCACCACCACTTATCTGCTCTTTCCACCTTTCAAGTAACCCACCACCACCAAAAAAAGACTCACTTCTTCACAAAATCCAAGTAACAGACACATTTCACTTTCAATGGAAGGTGCCAGGAACTATACAAGCACCTTCCAAGGAAGGTCAGTCCAGCTCCAACCTCTAGTATGCAATCCACAGCCTGAGAGGTGACAGCCACCAGGAAAATCCTTTGCTCACAGCCAGTTGGAAGTGATCAGTGTGGGGAAATACAAAGCTTGGCTGCAATGACCCCTGGGTTAACACTGTGGCCAGGACAGGAGGATTCAAATGATGGATGTTTGATCCCTGGTCAATATTTCCACATGACCTCTTACAAACCTTTGTGACTCCAATACTCTTTTTTAACAAAATGACACTTTGTTGCTTCACAGGGTGCTGGGAGTTTGGCAGTCCCAAAGGAAAAGCTCAGGGGTTAGGGACCACCATGGGGTCTCGAGACAGAGGGATTTAGGGGAAAGCTCAGGAAAGAGAACTGGAATTCCCATCCTTTCTTGTGCAGGATGCTGGGAGGCACAAACACTGATCCAACAGCCAAAATCCCTCCAGCCCAAACCACTGTCCCACCACAACCACAAGGTGACAGGTGCACACAGTCAAGGAGATAATTCAGTGATGGGCATGATTACCTCACATACACTATGTCCACAGCATGGGGATTCCTAGTGTCATAGTATGTGAAGGGGTTGGAATGGAGCTTAGAGATGATCCAGCCCCAACCCCCTGCCCTGGGCAGGGACACCTCCCACCAGAGCAGGTTGCTCAAGGCTTTAGCCAACCTGGCTGTGAACACTGCCAGGGTTGGGGCAGCCACAGCCTCCCTGGGCAACCTGTGCCAGTGTCTCACCACCCTCACAGGGAAAACTTCTGCCTAAGATCTCATCTAAACCCCCATTCCCCCTTATCCTGTCCCTGCAGTTCCTAACCAAGAGTCCCTCTGCAGCTTCCCTGGAGCCCCTTCAGCTCCTGGCAAGTTGCTCTAAGGTCTCCACTCAACCTTCTCTTCTCCAGGCTGAACAGCCCCAACTCTCTCAGCATGGCTTCATGATTACAGTTACAGGATGAGACCCACACACACAATTCAATCCCTGGAGCTGCTCTCTGCAAGAGGCTCTGCCACCAGAGACACCCCCTCAGCATCACCCCTGGGATGAATGAGCAATTGTTAGGAGCTGCAGTGACAGGACAAGGAGCAATGGGGAGAAATGGAAAGAGGGAAATTTAGATGAGATATTAGGCATAAGTTTTTCCTGTGAGGATGGTGAGACACTGTCCCAGGTTGCCCAGGGAGGCTGTGGCTGCCCCAACCCTGGCAGTGTTCACAGCCAGGTTGGCTAAAGCCTTGAGCAACCTGCTCTGGTGGGAGGTGTCCCTGCCCAGGGCAGGGGGTTGGGGCTGGATGACCTATAAACTCCATTCCAACCCCTTAACAATCTATGATTTATTAATATGTCTCCAAGAAGAAGAAACCTCTCCCAGCACTGAAACCTCCTCTCCTGCAATTGTCTGTGCTTGGCAGCTTGGCCTGGTAGTGAATAAACGACAGAGAAATCACGTGTTTGGGTTTTCAGGGTGGTTTTCTTGGACGGCAACCCTGGCTCTGCAACAATACCCAGCTTGTTCGGCCCTGCACTCAGAGCAGGCTTGAATAGAGCTGTCTAAAATTATAAGCGGGGCAGCCCCTGGGCTCTGCGAGATCACAGGCCACATGCTGGGGCTGAACAAAGCCCCTGCTATTTTCTAACAATTAGCCCAGCTAAAAGGACATCTATCTCCTTCCATTAGAGGCACCACGTGCCTCCCAGTCAGTCCATTGTAAAGCTAATTAAATAACACGCCTCTCTCCCCATGAGGGTCTCCTGATTAGTTCGCCTAGATCCTAAATCCTCGCTGGTGGAAATGGGGAAGAGGCAGCTGGTGGGCAGAGAACTGCGGCTGCAGTGGTGGATGTCACCCGTGTGCAGCACCAGCAGCACCACCAGCTATTCCAGGGGTTTGAAGGGACCTTAAAGCTCATCTAGGGTCACCCCCTGCCATGGGCAGGGACACCTTCCACCAGCCCAGGTTGCTTCAAGCCCCATCCAACCTGGCCTGGAACACTTTGAGGGATAGAGCAGACACAGCTTCTCTGGGCAACATGTGCCAGTGCCTCTGCACCTCACAGGGAAGAATTTCTTTCCAATATCCAATCTAAACCAACCTCGTAAAATCAAGGAGTCACAGAGTCACAGGATCACAGAATATCCTGAGTTAGAAGGGACCCACAAGGATCATCAGGCCAACTCCTGTCCCTGCACAGACACCCCAACAATCCACCCTGTGCCTGAGAGCATTGGCCAAACACTCCTGGAGCTCTGTCAGGCTTGGGGCTGTGGCCACTGCCCTGGGGAGCTGTTCAGTGCCCCAACACACCTGGTGGAAGAACCTTGTCCTGATATCCAACCTAACCCTCCCCTGACACAGCTCCAGCTGTTCCCTCAGCTCCTATCACTGGTACCAAAGAGCAGAGGTCAGTGCTGTCCCTGCACTGCCCCTCACAAGGAAGTTGTATATAGCAATGAAGTCTCCTTTTCTTCAACTGAACAGCCCAAGTGCCTCAGCCACTCCTCACATGGTCCCTCAAGGCCCTTCACCACCTTTGTTGCCTCCTTTGGCCAATCTGTAACAGCTCTATGTAAGTTATTTAAGTTTAAACCATTCCCCTTGTCCTGTCTTCACAAAGAACAGACATCCTGACATCCACGGGAGTTCAGCACACAAACTCCTTTGCTTCCCTCTCCATTTCCCCACTGCCTGCAGCAAAAGTTGTGAAAACAACTGATTTATTTGTTATTTTTTATGCCTTGTTGGTAGCTGGAGGGAAAAAAAAAAGCAGCTGTAAATGTTTTTTCTAAACATGTTTTGGACCGATACAAAACAGTTTGGTGTTGGTTAGTTGGTTTTTCCCACATTTCTCATTGGGCTGAAGCAATGAAAATCAAATAAAGCAGGAAAATGGTATGTCATTGAACCAGGGCTCCAACTTTCTATTTTTGCACTTTTAATAGGGGAAGGAATTGCAAAATGGAAAAAAAAACCACTTATTAAAAGTAATCTGTTAACAAACTCTTTTCAGCCAGTTGGGTCACCTCCTCCAGGAGGTTTCTGTGGGAGGGGAAGGGCTTGGATGGGAATGAGCTGAAATGGACCTGCCTTTTAGCTGGGAAGCTTCTTTTGTGCTGTATGAGTTGAAACGAAATGATCTTTGGTGCTTGGAGTTTCCTTCCAATCTCAAAATGAACTCTGGCAAATCAAGAACACTCATTGAGATGATCCATCAAACATCACAGGGATGTCTGCAACATCCTGGGCTGTGCTTCAGCGTGGCCAAGAGCCACCAGAACACATCATCCATCCCTGGAGGAGGTGGGCACAGCTCTTCTGAAGGCCCAACCTGCAACAGCTCAAGCCAAGAGCCATGAGTGGATTTCTCTTCTTCATCCCATCCCAGTTCTTCATGCTGAGCTACAACACAAACTGATAAACCACTCCAGATGTTCAACACCTTTTCTCCCACACTCCCAAGACCCGGAAGAAATCGAGTTTCCTTCTGTCAAAGCAAGAGTTGCAAATAGCCCCTTTACCCCCTTTAAATCATTAATTCCCACCCTTGGCTATGGCAATCATTACTTTCACACCAAGAGAGCATGGCTGGAGAACTGGGAAAAGGTGGGTCAGCAGATTAATGAGCTGATTTCCTCTGGACCTTCAGCTCCAGGCTTGAAACAGCTGGACCTGCTGCTGCAGAGGGAGCAGCATCCACCCAAGGAAAACAGCAAAACCCCATCCCTCATCTCTTGTGGAGGAGAGGAAGACATAGAGCAGGAGGCAGAGCTTGGTGTCGTTCTAATGGGAAAAACTTGCTCCTGTTTTCCCAAGCCATGAGCCACCCTTGCGGCTCACAGCCATCCTGGGGAGCAGCTGCTCTTGGAGCCTGGGTGGGAACATGCTGGGAAGCTTTAGAAATGCATCAGGGAATGTACTAATTAGTGCCTGTGCATGTCCATAGGGTTTTACTGGGAAAGCCTAAGGATCGACTCATTGCACATTGCCCTCAAAATCCTATTTATCTTACCCTACACTCTGGAAATGCAAAGGTTTTACAGCAAATGACCAGGATTTACAGGGACTTATCAACAGGACCAGGAAAATCAATCATCACTGAAAGATGCTACATGACTCACATGAAGGACTAGAAGTGGCTAACACAAGCCCAGAGCCGAGTTTAAACCTAACCTAGGAGCAGGTTACTCAGCCCCTGGCTGCTTTCAAAACCCCCAGCCAGGTCTAAGTGTTCCAATCATTCCAAGCTCCCAAAGAAGGGCAGGAGCCAAGGAAATGCTGTGCTGTGCTAACTGCCTGTTCCCCTCACCCAGCCAGTGCCCTGGAGCCCAAAGCTATGGGAATGGCTCCACAAGCCACTTGATTAATAAGAGCCCAGGGGGAAAAAATGGTTTATATAACCTTGTCTTCTCTAAACTTCCTAAGTGCTTTAGAAAGTGGCTGCCCTGGAAACCCCAACTGGAAACGAAAAATATTATCTCTTCCATTTATAAACATCTCTGGTGCTAATGAAGTGAGGAGCAGCAGTGCTGGGGAGGGGAGCAATGAGGTGCACTCTGCAGGCGTGGGAGAGCCCTGATAAAACTGCTCTGCTTCAGAGGGGTGTGCAAGAAAAGTCCTCCCACCACCACCCAGTGCCACTGGAGCTGCTGAGCACAGCACTGTGAGGCCCCCAGGGAAGGGTTTGGGAAGATAGATGGATATAGCTTCACGGTTTCATAGGATATTAAAGGGTTGGAATGGAGCTCAGGGATCATCCAATGCCAACCCCCTGCCCTGGGCAGGGACACCTCCCACCAGAGCAGGTTGCTCAAGGCTTTAGCCAACCTGGCTGTGAACACT
>NW_008664667.1:11667-14505 GCF_000695815.1 Acanthisitta chloris | reverse complement strand
AGCTCCTGGCAGGTTGCTCTGAGGTCTCCACACAACCTTCTCTTCTCCAGGCTGAACAGCCCCAACTCTCCCAGCCTGTCTTCATAGGGATGGTGCTCCAGTGCTCTGATCAGCTTCGTGGCCTCCTCTGGACTTGATCCAACAGTTTCATGTCCTTATCTTCCATGCCCTACACTAGAACTGTGTGCAGTACAAATACAGAAGGCTCTGCTACACCAAACACTGAGGCAGGTAGGGGCAACAAGGTGCAAATGTGGGGGGCAGAAAGACAGGGTGATGCACAAGAAGAGAAGAGCAGATGGGTGAATCCTTGAGCTTGATGTACTTCAGGTTTTATAGCATGCTAAGGAGTTGGAGTACAGCTTAGAGATCATCCAGCCCCAACCCCCTGCCCTGGGCAGGGACACCTCCCACCAGGGCAGGTTGCTCAAGGCTTTAGCCAATCTGGCTGTGAACACTGCCAGGGTTGGGGCAGCCACAGCCTCCCTGGGCAGGCAGAGGTAAAGCACCACGTCCTGCTGGAATATCAGTGCTTACTGTGCACTCATATTTTGTGGTCTAAAGTGCACAGCTCAGGCTCCTCATGCATGTCAACAAAGCTTGGCTGTTTATACCAATCTGCTCTAAATAAACATATGAGTTGTCTAAATTTAGCTTTTGGGTTCAACCACCCTGTGCCTCACAGCCCCTCGGACACACATGTGAATCATGGAGCCAGGAGAAGCATCCTGAAGGATGTCCAACCTATGGCTCTGTTTTCTTTCCCTGTTGGCACTTCCCACGGAGATTTGTGTTTGCATCAACACCAGAAAATGCTGAGGTTTGGCTGGAGATGTTTGGATTTGGTTTGGACAAAATATTGATGATTTCCGCAGAACAATCTGTCACTTTTGGCAGCGATGAGGAGAAAAGTGGAAAAAGAGATGTATTTCATGTAGATATGGGGACTGAGCTGACATCCAGCCTGGAACTCAGCACAAGTGGAAGGCAAAGCAGCTACTGGGCTGCCTCATTATCCTGTCAGTTTGATTACTGCAAAGCAAGGGAAACTGCTCCTGCTTCCATGCAGGAGCTGTTTGCCTGGATAGAAACACAACCAAAGCTGCCAGACAAGGGAGGCCTCTGGTCTCCTCAGGTTGGGCATAACTAGATGCAGAGCAGGGGAAGAGGAGGTCTGGGCATCTCTGGAGACGTCTCACAGGAGTTGCAGATCCCCCAAGGTTGTAGCGTGGTGAAGAGCTGGGCCAGGGCAGGAGGGAACTGCCAGCTTGATTTCCATCACTGCCTGCCAGAATTAGTCCTGCCTCTGGAGCCTGGAAAACTGGGTTGAGATCTCCCAAGTGCAGCCTCTTCTGTGAGATGCCTGGAACTGCCCAAATTAGACATTTTCCATGAACAGCCTCCCCTGGGGCATCTCCTCCTTCTTCCCTCTTCTACCTCAATGCTGACATCAGTCTGACCAAAACAAGTGCCCTCTGGCCACGCTTGAACTTAGGATGTGGAGAGTGAATCACCCAAACCAGGGGAGAAAGGCATTTGTGACTCCTGAGAAATAGTTGCTGAGGAGTTAAGGAGAAGTAGTTTGGATTGGATCTCCTTAGAGATCAGACCTTTGCTTTGGTGGAGCAGTTTCTCTTGCTCCATCCCATTTGTGCTATGCCTGGAGGTGTTTTTCCACCCCTGCTCACACAGCCTCTGCCATGGCAGTGGCCTTGTTTCCCTTTCCAGGGAGGGAAGTCCCGTCATGAACTTCAGTGTGTGCATCCATCCACTGCCCTTTGCCTAAATCAGTGGCAGTGTACCCACTGAGTGGGGTGAAGCCAACTCTGTTTTCCCCTGGACTCACTTTGGGCTTCAAGGCTTTAAAGGGGAGATCATGGAATCATTAAGGCTGGAAAAGCCTCTAAGATCACTGAGTCCAAACATTCCCCCAGCACTGCCAAGGCCACCAATAATCATGTCCCCAAGTGCCACATCTACATGGCTTTTAAATCCCTCCAGGGGTGGAGAATCCACCACTGCCCTGGGCAACCTATGCCAGGGCTGGACAACCCTTTCAGTTGAACTCTTTCAGTTCCCTAATATCCAATCTAAACTTCTTGAGGCCATTTCCTCTTGTCCACATCTTCTGTGGGAGAAGGGACCAACTCCCACTTGGCTACAGCCTCCTGTCAGGGAGTTGTAGATATGGATTTGCATCCTAACCTGCCCTTGCAGCATCACAAGGAAAGGACAAACACCCAAAGAGGAGACATACCCCTAGGAGGGGATCAGAGGTCTCCAAAAGCAGCTCCTAAAGGATGGAGAATCTCCTTTCATAAGTCTAAGGCTGAAAATAACCTCACATGCAAATTCCCCCCTCCATCCCAAGCTTTTCCCACACCTCACTCCAGTCACTTGGAGGCCATCAAGCAATCTCCCATGGCTCTTCCACAGAGAATTCATCCTCCTGGAGAACACAGGCCCTCATTAGCCCTGCCTGCTGCCAGAGAGGCAGCCTCCCTCCCCAGGACCAGCTGCAGGGAGAGGAACTGCCTTTCAGCTATTGTCAAGCAGCCAACAATTGACCTGCTGCAACTTTTTCAAAGCCTATTGAGCCAAACCCCATGGGAAAGGTCCATCCTGTGGGCTGTGTACACTCCAGCACGTGCTGGTCAGGCTGAAGGCAGCTCCAAGGGGATAGACACACTAGCAGCAAAGTTTCATAGCTTCATGGAATGTTAAGGGATTGGAATGGAGCTTAGAGATGATCCAGCCCCAACCCCCTGCCCTGGGCAGGGACACCTCCCACCAGAGCAGGTTGCTCAAGGCTTTAGCCAACCTGGCTGTGAACACTGC
>NW_008664667.1:7934-11361 GCF_000695815.1 Acanthisitta chloris | reverse complement strand
GTGGCCTCCTCTGGACTTGCTCCAACAATTCCTTGTCCTTCTTAGGTTCCATGCCCTACACCAGAACTGTGTGCAGTACAAATATGAAAGGATCTGCTACACTAAACACTGAGGCAGGCTGAGTTGAGAGGGTGCAAATGTGGGGGGGAAATGACAGGGTGATGCACAAAGAGTCCCTCTGCAGCTTCCCTGTAGGCCCTTCAGACACTGGGAGGTTGCTCTGAAGTCCCCACACAACCTTCTCTTCTCCAGGCAAAGTATTGCTTATGACATTTATTTTTTGGTGCAATCTCAAGCACTTGCCCAGCACAGCTCTCCAGGGACATCCAGCCACTTGCCTGACCTCAATGAATTAAGCATTGCAATAAAATGTGCACTGAATTAATCATCTGCATCTCCAACGTGAGAAACTGCTGTGCAGTGGCTCACAGGCAGCCTTGGAGTGATTTAGTCATCTCAGTGCAGTGCAAGTCAGTGGGCTCGCAGTCTAAGGACTTTCTCTTTAGTGAAGGAGCCAAGGTTTCCCAAATCCCAGCTGTAAGAGCTCAGCCAGATCCTAAATCTGCTGTTCTTATCCCTGAGAACCCCCATAAACAGTCCAGGCTGGGCAGGGCTTGGAGCAACCTGGGCTAGGGGAAGGTGTCCCTGCCCATGGCAGGGGGTGGGACAAGATGGGCTTTAAGGTCCTTCCAAATCAAACCTTTCTGGGATTCAATACTATGACCATGGATGCTGGGGAAGAGCCAACAGGGCCAAGAACTCAGGTGAAGGAACCCACCTCACCCTCTGGGAAGAGGATGTTGCTTTATCCAGACCAGGCACTGCATGACCCTTCCAGTCAAGCAGTCAATTGCTGAAAACAGGGATGGAGAGGAGGAAAGTTAAGGAGGGATGTTAGTAGAGCAGTGAGAGAGCACAGACCCCATATTTCCCTCCAAGACCTTAGAGAAGGTGAGAAACTTCACACGCACAAAACAGAGTGTAGAAAACAAGGTGCAGAAAGCTCATTTGTGCAAGATCAGCCCTGGGTCTGCTCTGAAAAGGATGAATCACTTCCATCCATGGCTCACAGGAGCTGATTTCTATTCAATTTTAGAAGAGCAGAGGGATGTGATCCCTTCCAGGGCTTTCAAGGAATAGTCATCCTAATCCTGCCCTTACTCTTGTGTGGCTCTGAGTCTGGTATTTCTCTTTCCTCATCTTCCTCTACACAGTCTGCATGTAAGCTCCCTTAAGCTGTGTGGGCAAAGGACAGTCCAATCCTCCTGGAGATGTTGGTGATCTGGTGCCCTCAATGTAAGAAGGACATGGAACTGTTGGAGCAAGTCCAGAGGAGGCCACGAAGCTGATAGAGCACTGGAGCGCCTTCCCTACGAGGACAGGCTGAGAGAGTTGGGGTTGTTCAGCCTGGAGCTGAACCTGTCAGAGCAACCTGCCAGGAGCTGAAGGGGCTCCAGGGAAGCTGCAGAGGGACTCTGTGCCTAGGACCTGCAGTGACAGGACAAGGGGCAATAGGCAGAAATTTAAAGAGGGAAATTTAAGTTAGATATTAGGCAGAAGTTTTTCCTGTGAGGGTGGTGAGACCCTGGCACAAGTTGCCCAGGGAGGCTGTGGCTGCCCCAACCCTGGCAGTGTTCACAGCCAGGTTGGCTAAAGCCTTGAGCATCCTGCTCTGGTGGGAGGTGTCCCTGCCCAGGGCAGGGGGGTGGGGCTGGATCATCTCTAAGCTCCATTCCAACCCCTTCACATACTACAAAACTATGAAATAACAATTAAAAGAAAAGACAAACTATCCTACTACAACTTGCCCCTCCCAAGTGTCTGACAGGACTTTCTCAGACTAAAGTGATGCAAATAGCTGAGATAAGGCTGAGATAAAGTATCTGAACTCTCAAGGGCTTTATCTGAGCTGAACACCAGCTCTCAAAATTCTGCAATTTGCCCCTTGGGACTATGATTTCCATCTGAAGCCTCGACCTCCAGAGGCTGCAGAAACAGCTCCTGCTCAAATGCATTCTTGAGATAGCAGGGTGGGATGCAAGTCTGCAGCTCCCCTATCTCAGGCTATCTGGGATTTGCCTTCTGGGCAGAATGTTGCAAGAGCTGACCTGAAGGCTGGAGGAACTGGTGACGGTACCTTTCACCACCCTAAGGGTTGAGGTAAAACCTTCTCCAGCAGTGCCAATGGATGGATCACTTTCACTTGGCTACAGATTGCTCCATGCTGGGCTTTGCCTTCAGCTACGGGCCTGCTCTGGAATTGCAAGCAGAGGGAAGGCTTGAGGGAGAGCTCAGTGCTGTGCCATGAGTTCCATCGCAGTGTCAGTGTGGACATCGTGGGAAGCTTTGGAGATCCAAAGCAGCCTAGATGCAACACAGACCTGGAGGCAAAACCCATCCAGGCTTCTCTGACTATCTCAGCCTGGTAGGATGAAAAGGGAGTTAACAGTCACAGAGCCAAGCTCACAGCAGTGGTTTATCTCCAATATTCCTTTATGTGATAACCATCTGTGCTCAGAGATTCAGCCTTTCCCAAACACAGGGAACTCTAGTTCCAAAAGGTGTGAGATCTGCTAGTGACACCAATTTCTGGTACACAGCTCAGGCTGGGGAAGGAGCTGGGGATGGGCAAGGTCAGGCTCAGAGAGGGCAATGTGAGATCTCTTTGTGGGTAGGTACAAAGGACCCATGAGCTCAGGGACACCTCCACTGCTGTCACTCCTTGTCCTGCAGGAGCACCAAGGCTCTCCCATCTCCAGCCACATCCCATCTGCCATGAGCCCTGCAGCCACAGGAGTAAAAGGGAGCAGGAAAGATTCCTCCCCAAAGGGTTTGGAACCAAAGAATCCCTAATCTAATCCTTTATACACCTCATGCAAGTCTAACAAGGATGGAAGAAAAGAGCTTGCTGAAAACCTTGCCAAGCTCGGCAGAAATCCCCCCAAATCTCGCTGATTCAAGCAGAGAAAGATTTCCTCTCTGCACAGCTCTGCAGAGTTCTCAGGCAAGAATAATTCTATAAGATGCCTCATAAACCATGGAAAGAAATTCATTTCCTACTCCAAAATTCCCAAGGGCTCCTTCCCAAAGGGTCAGCATGCCAGAGGAGCACTGCAGTGGGCTGGCTCCCCTTCCATCTGCTTGGAAGTAGGGATTAAAGAAGGAATTGAGGGAAACTGCGTGGGCAGGAGAGAGTGTGCTCTGTGCCCAGGGCAGGGGCTGTGCTCCCCCAGCTCCCAGCACTGGCAGCAGAGGGTTAACCACCACGACGTCCTGCGAGGCAATGATTTCTGGTTTATTTCAGCAGGGGAAGTGTGGCCCTGCCTGATTAGCCCAATGGTTTCCTCTTTTCCCATAACCTCCAGACCCCCATGGCCTAAGTGTTTACTTTCTGAAATAAAAAATCTGCTAGTGTTTTTCTTTTTTC
>NW_008664667.1:0-7917 GCF_000695815.1 Acanthisitta chloris | reverse complement strand
GAGGGAAGCAGTAAGGGGGAGTTGAATGGGATAGGAGGTTTGCATACACCTCCCTGAGCTCTCCCACCCCTCACCCCCAGCTCCTTCCCAGCTGCAACCTCTGAGCTGAGACTTCTGGCTTCAATGTGAGAGAGAGAGAGAGAAATGTATTAATGAGAGAGTTCAGCCTCTTGCTTCAGCAGCTATAAACACAGTGAACATCTGGAGGGAGAGAGAGGTGCTCCGTGCTGCCAGGAGCTGAGAGAAACAGGCTGTTTGCAGGGTCCTTGTGCTCCCCACATCCCTCTCTGCCTGTCCTGCACACACTCTCCTGGCATCACTCTCCAGCCAGAGACAAAACACCAGTTCCAAATACCTGACCTCCCTTATGCTGCCCTCCCTGCTCCATGCTAACCTAGGTGCTGCTACAAGGACTGGCCACATGTAACCCACACCCTCTAGAGAGGGTGCTCTGCTGCTCAGGACCCCAGAGCTCATGGGTCTGCAGGCAAAGGGGTTTGGGAAAGCTGAAGACAACCCATTTTTGCTCTGTGTGACCTGTCTGAAGTGTTTGGTGGTGCAGGATAACTTTCACCTCTGCAGAAAGAAGCAGGTACATCCAGCTCACTTCATCCCTACTGAGGGATCAATAATACCCCAAGAGCATCCCAAAACATGTCATCTTCTGCAGCCATTCTCAAGGCATCACAGAAGCCTTGGATAGTCTGTTGTTTAGTTTCCATCCTCCTTGACTCTATGTCCCATTATCCCTTCCCCATGGCATATTGAAGCTGCCAGTGCTGCTCATTTTTTGTGAGGGTGCAGCACCCTAACTTGAGTTTTGCCTCTTGCTGAGCTCCCACCTCCCTGTTATACTCAAGTACCCTGACAAATGTGCAGGCATGCCCCCAAAAACCACGGAAAAACCTTCCAGCTTTCCCCCAGCCTCATTCTGGGCCCCAATGCCCTGCTCAGAGCACCATCCCTGATCCCCAGCTGACTCCAGTCTGCAGCTCAAGTGGGAAAAGAGCTCAGTGCTCATTCTCTGGTGATGACCCAATGTGCAGGGAGCTCCCTTGGGTTTTGTCTTGGAGAGGCAAGACAAGGAATTTTCCAGAGTCAGGCGGGAAACAACTAGAAAAGTGAAAGCCTGGATTTTTGTCATTCTATTGCTATAGTGCAATAAACCTCTCCAAGTGCTGAGTTGCAGCAGGTTACAGCATCACTAGGCATCACAGGATCACCTGTATATGTTTTCCTCACCTGAGAAACAACTAGAATCCACAGAAATGAGACACTCCAACTCCCACTGGCTTGAAGAGCAAACCAGGGACTGCTCAGCATCCAACAGGAGAGTCTAAGACACCACATGTAGCCCAAAGCTCTGCAATTCATTCCCAAGGCATAGAGGGATCTTTTCTCTCCACCAACAGATTGGAAAGTGCCCTTAAGAGAGAAAACTGTGTCTTCCACAAGCCCAGAGTGTCCCAGTATAGGAGGTGTGACTTTCCTTTAACTGGAGCCAATGAAACACCCAAAGATGCAACAAAGAAAAGCGAAAGAAAAACCCATTCCACTAGGCTATAAAAGCCCCCAAGAGGCTGTGAAACCACTCCCATATGATAGATGATAGAGCCCAGCAGCAAGGGCTGGGGCAGAGCAGTGGCTCAGGGAGAATGATGGCAGCAGGTTGGGCAGAGGAAGGATTTATGCACAGCTTTTGTCAAGCCATGAAATGAATGAACATCCATCGCTTTGGCACTGGCTCATACCTCCTCAGAGAGGCTCTCCCTTTTTTTCCCCCCCACTGTTCTGCTTCCCTTCACCTTCCTTGCTTAATAAGGAGGGAGAGGAGAGCCTGGCTGGTGCAGAAGAAGTTGCTGGACTGTCCTGCTCCAGCAGCTGTGTGTGCCCTGTGAAGACACCCATTCATCTCCACGGAGAGCGTGCGGGGGAGGCAGAGCAGCGCAGGGGAGGGGAAGTGTTGGAGGAGGCTGAGAAAAGGAAGGAGGCTGCAGTTAAAAATAGGATAAAAGGACATGAAAAAAAATGCAGATTTAAAAAAAAAAAAAAAAGGAGCAAGAAAAAGCTTCGCTTGGAAAATGTGCTGCAGCTGGAGAAGCCATCGGGGCTGAGCCTGGTCAGCTTTCACCTTCCCCCTCCTCCTCCTCCTCCTCCTCCTCCCCAAGCATGGGCCTGGAAGACAGCCCAGAAACGGCTCACAGAAAGCCTTTCCTGCGGGGTTCTCCAGCGGGAACAGAGCAGGGAGCACAGCAAGGAGGGGGCAACGTGGGGAAAAGCAGGGAGAGCTCAGCACAGATGCAGTTAGCCCCGTGGGACTCCTGCCTGGGATCCAGGCAGAGCTGGGAGCTGGGATGGAGGGAAGATCACAGAGTCAGCAGGGAGGGGGCACAGGGAGGGCATCCAGCCCTGCTTTGTTGGCGTGGGGCAAAGCATGCTGTGATGTGTTGCTCCAGCTGCAAGGGCTTTGCTCTCCTGCTCCAACCCCAGTTTGCAGGGACACCACGTCCGTGAAGCTCCAGGGAATCGGATGTGGGTTTGCTGCACTAGGGACATGACACCCCCAAAGCTAACAACCCAGAAGAGTGTGGGTGGAGAGGTGGCACTAAGCAAACAGCATCAGCAATGTGTTGAGGAAGGCTGGTCTGCCACAGCACCAACCTGAGTGGGGATGAGCCTAAGGTGATACCTTTTATCCATGGCACTGTCTCGGTGCAGGTGAGTGAAATCAGCTGGATGAGCATCAGACCTCAGCATCCTCTAGAAGAGATCCCTGGAAGTGTTCAAGGCCAGACTGGATGGGGCTTGGAGCAACCCAGGCTAGTGGAAGTTGTCCCTGACCATGGTAGATGTGTTGGAATCAGATGATCCTTAAGGTTCCTTTCAACCCAAACCATTCTGGGATTCTATGATCCATTTCTCAGTGAAATCAGGATCCATCAGAATCACAGAATATCCAGAGTTGAAAGGGACCCTTGAGGATTATCAGTACAACTCCTGTCCCTGCACAGACACCCCAACAATCCACCCTGTGCCTGAGAGCATTGGCCAAACACTCCTGGAGCTCTGTCAGGCTTGGGGCTGTGCCCACTGCCCTGGGGAGCTGTTCCAGTGCCCAAACACCTTCTGGGGGAAGAATCATTTTCTAACATCCAACCTAACCCTCCCTGGATGCAACTTCAGGCCATTCCCTTGGGTTCTGTCACTGGTTGCACTCCCCAAAATGCTCCTGTAGTATCCAAAAGGCTGGAGCACCTTCAGCCCAAGGGTGCTGATTCAGCACAACAGTCACAAACCTCTCCCACCAGAGTCATTCCATCCCTCTCTTGCCATTAACAACAGTTTTATCTCCCCTATCACAAAGAAAACAAACCCAGTCAGAGTGGAAGAGTTGTCAGAGTGGCCTTGGCTCGTAAAGGCATTGCAGCCAGGACTGTGCTCATGCTGAAATTATCATGGAGTCACAGAATCATAAAATCCCAGACTGGTCTGGGTTTTTAGAGACCTTAAAGACCATCTCATTCCCCTACTATGGGCAGGACACCACCCACTAAATTAGGTTGTTCAAAACCTCAGAATAATTCATTACTACCACCATGAAATCTTTTCCTCCCCTCC
The DNA here is from genome assembly GCF_000695815.1 of Acanthisitta chloris. Taxonomy (NCBI): domain Eukaryota; kingdom Metazoa; phylum Chordata; class Aves; order Passeriformes; family Acanthisittidae; genus Acanthisitta; species Acanthisitta chloris. The sequence continues at coordinate 4,299 of NW_008664667.1, read as the reverse complement.
AACTGTATGCCTAACCTTTTAGAATCCACAAAAACATTACCAGGGAGTAATATTAAGATGCAATTTCCTTATGAATTAAACATAAAGCATTGAGTGTGGCTTTCAGCATCCTCTCAGCAGCTCTGGAACTTCAGCAGACACATGGTACCTTCACTTGGGCTGGCAGAGGGTTCAGCTCAGGTATAATGGCCTTTGTGTTCCTGATTCACCTGACCAAGGAGCAAAGCTCCTTTCCATACCAGGCAGCAGCTTCCTTCTTGCTAGTTTTATTCTGTCACCTCTGGGATGTGCTTTTTTTGCCTGCCGTGAGCCCTGGCTGATTCTCTGGGCAGTGATAGTCCCAACATGTGCAGCACAGATTGTGGCAGCAAGTTAGCAAATAAAACTGCCTCTATTCCACATCCAAATTTTGGCTTTTCAAACAAGAACTAGCCCCACCCCTTCTTGTCTTTATCTCCCAGATAAATCCACATCAGGTTTTCCTTTATCCATATCACTGAGTAATCTTATCAGCTCCAAGCAGTGTATATAAACTCCCCCAAGCATCAAAGGCAAAAACATCTCCTCTAAACCCAAGCAGCTCTCGAACTTTTAGAAATATTGTGGGTTTCTATTGCAGGAGGATATATTCACACTTGCATTTTCCTTGTTGACTTGTTTCTTTCACCAGCAGCATGACCATGAAAACCAAAATAGCCTCTGGTGCAGCAGAAGAATAGATGACAAATGGTTTTAATGTGCAGCCAAGACACAAAGGAGAAATGAAAGGCTGTTCCTAGCCCTATATACAAATGAGTTTCCTCTCATTTAAAATTAGAAGCACCTCTAGACTGAAGAAACAGCAGCAGAAAAAGGCAAATCAGAGAAAGAACACCTTGTGTTGCAGTGGGGAGAACTGAAAAGCAATCGTTAGGTGTTGCAGGAGAATCTCAGGGCCTGTTCTGCCCATCCCAATGCACCTAAAGTTTGATCAAAACATGTGGAAGGCAATGACAACTTTGAGATTTTTTTCACTGAGGTTTGAACCAGGCTTCAGTCGCTGTACCAAGAGATTTCCCAGAGCCAGCATGGGGTAATGAAGATCTGGGCTGCAGATATGTTGGTCCCTGGAGACAGCACTTTCACAGGAAAGAGGAGAGGGTAAAGGGAAAAAAAACACACAGAAAACTTTCCAGGCACAGATTTGCTAAATGTCTGAGCAAATCCAAATGCTGCCAGGGCAGATTTCATTAGGGCACAGTTGATATCAGGCTCAGAGAGGTCACCCATAGGAGTTGAGCAAAGAGCTGCAATCAGGAGGGCTGAGAAGAGGCAGAGGAGCTTTGCTCCAGCCACAGTGCTCTGCATCCATCTCCTGCTCACACACAAGTGCTCACCAAAGAAGGACAAAAAAAAAACCAAACCCAAATGCCTGAATCTCTGCCAAGAAGAGGTTTCAAACTGCACATCTGACCACAACAGTCACTGGTTCTGCTGAACTCTTTAGCTGCAAAAAGCTCTAAACATCAGGGCTTTTCCCTCCCCAAGGGGCCAATGTGCATAACTAACGAGCCAGGAACAAGTCACAGGAGAGCAGCACATGCCATGCCAAAGCTTGCATGGGATTTAAGTGCTTCATGAGAGGCTTATGTGGGACTTAAGTGAAACATAAACTTCATATTGGCCCTTTGCAAAGGTCACATTTGTGCAACTTGAGCTGCCTCACTGAGTTCTGTGGTTGGCCTGTGCCAGGGTGTACCTGAGCCTTCCCCTCTGCCACAGCACCTCAAAGTTCTTGGTTGATGCCTCATCACCTGTCCCATGGGCAGGAGGACATCTGCACTGCCACTGGGTCACACAAGAATCACAGAATCACAGAATGGATTGGGTTAGATGGGAACTTAAAGACCATCTCACTCCACCCCCCCTGCCATGGGCAGGGACACCTGCCACAAGAAACAGCCCAAACTGCAAGCTCAGCTTGAAGATTCATGAGTTGAACAACGTGTGGGGCAAGAATTAGTCACCAGCGATTTTGTAACGACTTTCAAACTATGAATGTGTCAGAGAAGATCAACACCTAGTCCCAGGCAGGGAACTGCTTCAGCTGTGCAGCACATTACAACCATCCTGCCCTGATGGCACAGAGTGACCACACAGCTCCAGCTCTGCTGGCCTGGAGAACACACCACCACTCTCCCAAGGAATCAGAGAATCCCAGAATGGTTTGGCTTGGAAGGGACCTCAAGGAACATCTCATCCCAACCCCTTCCATGTGCAGGGACACCTTCCACTAGCCCAGGTTGCTCCAAGCCCCATCCAACCTGGCCTGGAACCCTCCCAGGGATGGAGCAGCCACAGCTTGTCTGGACAACCTGTGCCTGCACAAGACATTGAGCTACAAGAGACCAAAATTACCATCACAGTGGAATGAAAACTTGGGAGTTCCCATTTCCTTCCAACTCTCCCTAAATACCATTTTCCAAAGCCACCAGCCAGGACATCATTCCTGCAAATGCCACGAGAAATGCAGAAGGTGCAAGCACCAGGTTGGCAGGTCCACCTGGCTTACAGCATCCTCCTGGAGACCTCCCATGGTTGTGAAGATGCCAGGGAGCAGTAACCAGGGCTGCAGTCCCTAAATTCAAGGAAGGTGCACACAGGACATCAAGATGTCAACAAACAGCAAAATCAAATAGGAAAGAAGTTCTCCCTCACCATGGTGATGAAGAAGGAATCTCCCATCCTTCAGCATCACTCCAACAAGAGAAGAATAGTTGAACAAGAGAGTTTTAAGACTTATCTGCTTTCTGCCCCATCTCCACTGAGGAAAACCCTTGATGCCAGCAAGGCAGATACCAACATAGTGATGCTGTGCCCTAAGGCTGCATCAAGGGCAAACACCCTAAGAAAAGAAGCCAGAACTGGGCTAGAAAACAAATAGAGGAGGAAGGAGACCAGAGGGACAACAAACAGAGCATGGCAGGGCTCTAGGCTGATCTTTTCACCTAGGAACATTGCCAAGCCACACAGCACAGGGGCCAAAGGCATCATCCCCCCGGAGTGATGTCCTACCCGTGCTGTAATGCTCCATGCCCGTGGGCACCTCCTGCATGGTGGGCTCGTCCCACGGTGGGTAGCACATCCTTGGCTGGCAGCAGGTGGCCTGGAAGCCACAGGTCACCCAGGGATCCTCACAGGGCCCAGCAGCTCCTTGTTTCTGGAAGCAGGAGAGGGAAAGCGTCAGGGTTGAGGGAGCCCAACGTGACATTTTTGGGCCTTGCCCACCCAAAATCGAGCAGCACACTCTGTCTGACATGCTCTGCCCACAGGAGACAGCATCATCCCAACTCATCTGCCTGAAGGGCAAAAAAGGCCTTTTTTTTAAGCAAACCTGAGGGGAAAAGTAAAGGCAGAGAGGGAGGCTGTGCCCAGCAAGGTGGAGGTGTGAGGGGACTCTCCTCGGGGCTGCCCATGGGGAGAAGAACCTCCACCACAAGTGCTGGTTTCAGCCCCCCAAAAACAACTGTTAGTTTTGGGCAGAGTGAGCAGGAACCTCCAAACCCCCTGAGAGATGTGAGGAGGTGCAGAAGTCATGGACACTGCCCATGCCTGGTCCTCATGCTGAGACACCTGGGGCAGGTGTCAAACTGATGCTCAGATTCCTATTTCTAGTCATCCATTTGAGGTCATGGTGTTTAAATTGAGATTTCTCTTCTTATTCCTGTTCTTTGTACTTATATTAGCTGTATCTGTGTGCCCACATGTGAAGATACACATGTGTGTGTGGGTTATTATTCTCATATACAACACATTTAGATAAATCACATAAATTACCTATATATTGCAAATTATACCATGTTATTTTTATCCCATAGTTCTTATTACCATGTTATTTTATGCTCTATATAAGTGCACTGGATATGTGTGATATAAACACTTCTATGCTCACACATGTGTAACCCTAAGTTATAACTTGATGTGAATCTGTTTATTTTTATTGGATATGAAGTCAGATTTATGCTTTATAAAGAGGTATCTCTCTCTATAAAAATTCATGTTTCTGTAGGTATAACTGAATTTATGCGTGACAAATTAATTTTCCATAAACTTATAAATAATAAATAGATAAATATAGATCAATAAAGACAAATAAATCAATTTATCCACAATAAATAATCAAAATAAAGAAAGAAAAGGAATCAAAAGGAAGAAAATTAATATGATAGATAATAAAATGAGGAGAGTCAATAGAGAAAAGAAAACAAAATAAATCATTCCGTGTGTAGTTATATAAATATTAATCTATGATTAAAAATT
>NW_008664666.1:5564-10125 GCF_000695815.1 Acanthisitta chloris | reverse complement strand
TAATAATAATAATAATAATAATTGTAATGAAAAAGGAAATAATAACAGAGAGAAATAAACCCAAGAAATACAAGTGATGCAAATGAACGCAATTGCTTGCCACCAACAGGCTGATGGCCAGCCAGTCCCCAGGCAGTGGTCCCCAGCCAAATTCCCCCTTAGTTTATATGCTGAGCATGATGCTATATGGTATGGAAAACCCTTCTGGTCAGTTGACAGCTGTCCTGGCTGTGTTCCCCCCACAGCTTCTTGTGTAGCCCCCGGATGACTTGCTGATGGGGTAGTATGAGGAGCAGGAAAGGCCTTGCCTCTGTGTAAGCAACAGTAACTAAAACATCCCAGCATTATCAATACTGTGTTCAGCACAAATCCAAAACATATCCCACACCGATTATTGTGAAGAAAATGAACTCTATCCCAGCCAAAACCAGTACAACAGCAGAGCAAGTATGGGAATCTTTCTTAAACTGTCCCACTAGAAGGGCTTGACTGCATTTCTAATACAGCTCCTCGCTACCCTGTAGAGAAGGTTTCATCCACTGAATTACACCAGCCTAACCAAGTTGCTGGGCCCTTTCCTTAAGTTCCCAGCTCTGTACAAGGAGCAAGCAGGACTGGTGCTGCACCCAGGCAGGCAGCACTGCTGCCCTCCAGCCTGCTTGCACAGGGATGTGCCTGCCTCTCCCTTAGCCCAACAGGACTAGTGTGTAATGGGAAATTGCTTGGATTTGGGGTTAATTGCAGGGAGATCGGTTTAAATGTCTTCTTAAAATAATAAAACTGAGTAATATAGGAAACTTCATATATATGCACACACACACTACAAAGCTTTAGAAGACTTTGGAGCATTCAAAAGAAGTATTGACTTGGGTGCCTAAAGACACAAAGAAGTCAGTATCTAAAATTGCAGATTATAATCTAGTGGTCTTTTAAAATGCTCAGTAGGTGCTCAGCTGCCATATGGGCCTGAATTAGCTACAAAACCCAGCCCTCAGTCAGCATTGCTAATATATGCTTAGAGTCATAGAATCAATAATTTTGGAAAAGACCTTTAAGATCATCAAGTCCAACCATCAACCTAATACCACCATGTTCGACATTAAACCATGTCCTCAAGTGCCATATACACACATGTTTTTCAACATTTATAGGGATGGTGACTCCAGCACTTCCCTGGGTAGCTTGTTCCAATGCTTTATAACCCTTTCCACTTATAGACAATGTAACATGTCTGAAGAAACAGTTTCATCCATGTTACACTCAGTAAAATGTTACTGCATCAGTATAGCTCCTTAAAGAGATCATTTGACACAGCATGGGAAGCATAAAACATATCTGTTATTGCAGGAAAGATTATTGCAGAAGAAAAAAATGACCAATTATTGTTACCAGTCCTCTCCTATGACAATGAACTGCAGCTGGGGGTGACAAATTTCTTTTCTCTGAATCATTCCTGGGTCAGATTTGCTGAGATCTCAAATTAGAGAAGCAAAAACTCAGCCCATGGTGACCTTCCTCCTGTTTCTTTGATTTGCTTCATTCACACAACCTTTTGCAATCAAAACTTCAGTTCCTGCTCAGCAATGCTCTGAAGAGCTGACCTGAGAGCTGCATGTGCTGCTTTCAAGTGTGTCTTGGGAAGAAGCTTTATCTGCTATGGCAGTGGGATGACAAGTGTGCTTATTCTGGTCTTGGTGTAGTCTAAGCTGAATAATAATTTCACAGAGCAGCTATTAGGATAAATTTGTAAATGCAGTGGACAGAAGTGTTTTGTTTTGAATGAGTAAGCTTATGGTATGTGTGCTGCCAATAAGGCTTTCCACTTCTGTTTCCAAACAGAGCTCTCAAGATAGGTCAAGGTCTCAGCATTTTGGGAGATCAGCCTTTGTCCCTTCTCGCAGAGGTTGGCACCAGGCTTGTAACAAGCCACGTTGCACAGGTGAAGCACATAACAAATATCTTTGCTAATGATTGATAGGACTATGGTGGTCCAGCATCACTCCAGCAGGATATAGCTGATGGAAGGAAGACCACTGGGATGGCAGGACAGGGTTTAGCCTTCTCACTACAAAGTGGAGTCCATCACGTGGCTCAGGATTAACAAGTGGCAAATTCCCTAGGGAGATCTTACAATACTATGATACTACGTGCCAACATTGCAACCTATCCTCCTCTCACCTGGGACAGAGGGGACCTATGAAGCCTGGAGACACCTGCAAATTCAGGGGAGCAGTAAGGGACATGGGCACACACCAAAGGCCACATCTCCCTTGCCTGGGCCAGGGAGGATGAGTGGTCGGGTGGGTCAGGGCTGGGAGGGCCAGCCAAATAAGTTAAAACCACACATGTTCTCTCCAGTCTGACTCTTGTTTCCTGGAAGAAGTTTTATTGCCACTGAAATGCTTCATGCTCTGTGAAGCCTTTGCCAGCTGGAATCGTCTCTTTGCACCTGTCTTTTTGTTTACACAAATCCCTTCTCTAATAGAGCTAATCACTCCACTTTGATAAATCTGCCAGGCCCCTGATATGAGCTCCCTCCATGCTAAACAAACAGACCATTGTCTAGGCAGGACCAGCCAGCCTGTTAATGGTTAAACTGGGAGAGGGCAGGATGGGGGGAAAAGAGGCATTGGCCACAGGCGGCCTCTTTTCTTTTTTCCTCCCCCCCGAATCTGCAGGTTTCTCCCTCCTTTGCAGGGGTTTGCAGCTCTGCTTAGGTCCCTGATGTTGTTCGGGGATTCTGAGCATGGTCTATGACTGCTTGGGGATGTGTAGTTCACTGGGAAACATCTAATGGAAGGACATGGGGTAGGATGGCCATCCCCAAAACAAGAGTGGGGGGGGGAGGGAGAGGCTCGTTTAGGATGTACAGAGGAGGGCATTAGGCAGGATAGAAAAAATTCAGTCATTTTGAGGTAAAAACAGTGAAGTTTAAGAGTGTCTCAAGAAAGGATCATTGACTATCAAGAGGAGAAAGTTAGAAAAATAAAAGCTTGGGCATCAAATGACCAAGTTATGAAGCAAGGAATAGGAGATGCTTGACTTCAGCAGTGCTTTCCTCCAGCAACTCTCCTCCAGCTTCGGAGACCTGATCAATGCCAAAACCTCAGACTAATGCAACACCAACAGAACACCACATTGTTCCTATGCTCTACTGCAACCACATAACCCTTGTTTAAGGTGGGTGATGCCACCACATATACTATTTTGCTTCAGATTCCTGGCCCCTGAGGAAGCACTGTTAGAACTCTGCCCCACTACAGGGCCTTGTATTCCAGCTTGTGTTGCCAAACCAGACTTTCGTCACCTTCAGTGACACTGGCTATCCAGACTCTTCTACATGCATAGGATGAGCAAATGCAGCAGTTTTGAGGTGCTGTTTCATGGCAATTGAGCAATGCCTGCAAAATTTGGTCGTGCCACCTAGCTCCAAGGTAGAGCAACAAACAAACATTAGCTGCGAGCCCTTTGCTGGTATTAGCTGCATCTGTAGGAAGATCTTTAAATATAACAACCAGGAAAGCTCTTTAGCAAGTTGTAATCAGCTCCACGGTGTTCAGATGAAACCAGTATACCCTGTACACCAGCTAGCAAATCTATCAGCACCAGCAGATGATTTCTCGATTGCTTTGCTTGGACCTGCTGTATGCCTCAGGCAAGTGTTATTTGTTTAAGCAGGGAGACAGGAGGTGGCCTGGAGGCAGTTCTGGCAGTCTCAGTTACACTCCAAGCACTGGACAAGGATTCAGCCTTGTGTTCCATCTGCATTTGCATTGTGTCCAGCCCACCTACATCCCCACCACTATCACATGACCCTGTGTGCCTTTGTGTCCTTCATGGCTCTAAGGAGAGAAGCAGCTCCCAGGATATTGTTGGTTGGAGATGCTGTGCGTAACATGTGCCCTTAGAATCTCAACCTAAAATGTATGTACTAGTGTGTCAGTGCTTTAGGTCCTTGGACCTGTGCTCGTGAGAAGCAGAGAGCTCTTCAGCCAAGGCTGGGACAGGCTGTAGGCAGAAAAGAGGTGGGGGGAAATGGCACCAGAGCTGCCACTGCATCATCCTCCCCTGAGCCCCTGCAAGAGTTGCTGCTGCTTGCTGGAGGTGCCACACACTTGAGACCCTGAGATTAACTCCTAGCCATGAGGGGTGAGATGGCTTACCTTGAGATTGCCAAACTGTATGATTAGGGACTTGTTCATGCACGGCCTAATCCTCCCCCACTGCTTGTGTGGGTGCAGGAGCCTTCCACCTCTTTTATACCTACCCCCAGAACAGGACAAAACTTGTGCCCAAGAAACTCAGCAATGCAGCAGAGACGCGAGGTCAGAAGCCTGGCAGTGCCTGGCGAGGGATTACACACGGTACACGGAGAGAAAACAATAGCAGGAACCAAGGGTGATACAAGACACTAAGAGGCTTAAACCACCGAGAGCTTTAGAAAGCATGATGATCCTCCGGCATCGCCCGGGAGCGAAGCAGCGGAGGAAGGCAGAGCGGATGCGGGGCAGGCACCCGACGGGTTTGGGTGCTGCAGCAAAGCACTCGCACACCCTGCACG
>NW_008664666.1:3288-5449 GCF_000695815.1 Acanthisitta chloris | reverse complement strand
CTTCTTCGCCACACAATTAATATCAATGCGGAGAGGCAGGTGCTCCTGGCGCGCTGCCCTCCGTTCTGTTTACAGAACACTCCTTGAAGATTATTTGTGTTGAAATCTTTCAGCTTTTCTCTCTCTCCCTCTTTTTTTTTTTTCTGCCCCCCCGCCTTGTTAGCATTCTTCCAGCCAGTTTTCGTGCCCCGCGGGCCCTGGTGGAGCTGCGGAAACCCGTCGGGGCCGCCCGGGGCCGGGGCAGCGCTGCCCCCGGTTCCTTGTGCCCGCGTGGACCGGAGCGAAGGGGCTCATTGTCCAAGGGCTGCCATTGTCCAAGGGCTGCTGCTGACCCCGCCGTTTCCATCTGAAAAGCCGCTTTCAAGGGAAAGGGGCAGCCCCCTTCCCCTCGCCGCGCATCCCCTCCTCCCCGCCGGACCCTTCCACCCTTCTCTCCCTCGCAGTCCGCTCAGGCTGTCTGCCCCCTCCTCTCCTCTCCTGTCCTTCCTCCTCTCCTCTTCCTCCAGCTACCCCTCGCCCCGCACCAGCATCCTCCTTCTTTCCCTCTCCTCCTTCAGATCGGCGAGCACCAGTGCAAGTTGTCCCGGGTGAAAGAGAGACGAGGGAGATGGAAACAAGTGGGGCAGCTCCAGCCAAAGCCCTCGGTGGGATACGAGATGCTCATCTCTTTCTGAAGCATGAAAAATCCCAGCTGTGGCTCTGCAGAGCCTTTGTTACGCATCTCAGCCATGGAAATCTTTCAGCAATGTTTATAAAGAGATAACATGGGGTCAATGGAATAAGCACAGCCTCTTTTCTTTCAACCCTCTTGAAAGCATGTCTTTTTAATGGCACAAGGCATGAAAATTAGATAGCTGGCTATACCACCCTCCTAGTCTTTTTAATGGCACAAGGCATGAAAAATTAGATACCTTCTTGAGGGGTATGTACAGCAAAACTAGGGATTCACAAAAAAACAAGTCACCCAAGTTCCTACATTGAACGCTTTTATTGCCAGCAAAACTAGGGATTCACAAAAAAACGAGTCACCCAAGTTCCTACATTAAACGCCTTTATTGACTTTCAAGTCCTCTCACTCGAGTGCAGATTTCTACTCATCGCTCCCACCAGGTGCCAGGCAGATGGAGGTGAGGCTTCAGGAGCACTCCTTGCTCCCATCCATCCCTGCCTGGTCCTTACTCTGAGTCCCATTCAGGGACCACAGAGCCACCATCATGGGCCCATGGCATTTTTGAGTCACCCAGGTGAGACAGAAAGACTACACAGAGCTTTATGGTCATCCTCTCATCATTTTGAAACTGAAAGCAGCTGAAACAGGTTTGAGGTGGTGTTTGAAGGTTGCAAAAGATTGAGACAAAAGGCAACACTTCACTCTTTTCTTTTAAAAAAAAAAAAGGAAATATGTTGGTGACACTGAAATCTGTCATAAAAATTCCCATTGACTTCATCTCCACCAAAATTTTGCCCCACATGCTGGGGATGGCTCAGCTCAGCAGCAGCCTGTGCTCCTCCCTGCAGTGCAGAGGGGGAGTTCTGTCAGCTCCCTATCTGGAAGAGCCCATCACAAAATGCAGAGTGAGCATCCCGAACATTCAGTCAGAGGAAGAAGGTGACCTTGAATAGCATCTGCATCCACTCAGATCATCCTTCAGGCTCCCAAGCAGTGGTTGTCGGGCTGAACTCTTGTTCCACCCAGTCGCTGAGTTTTGGTAAACAATGAAGGATGCTCTGGAAAAACCGTTGCAGCAGTATAGCTCAGCCAAATATTTCTCTGCCTGTAAAATAAGCAAACAAACAACCATTTATGTTGATTTGTAGGAAAAAATGGCATATTGCAGAATAAGCTCCTGAGGCATTTAGAACCATGCGGAGAAACTGCCCAGCACAAAATGAGACATGCAAGGTTTTATGGTTTGCAGTGTATAGCCAACACGTGAGTGGGACAGCTGGGTGTAGTGGCAGCAGAGAAGAGATTTAACACAGACTGGTATAATATTTCCAGCTGGCTCTTTAGCAGGAGAGATGTTTAAATCTTCATCTTGAAATGACAGGCCTAATGACTTTGTCACTTTGCTATCACCGTGTTGTTGTCTCTGCGGCTGCTGCTGCTAGTTCTCACTGAGCAGTCTGTGTTTCTGCTGACAAAAATAGGTCTGTGTCA
>NW_008664666.1:286-3036 GCF_000695815.1 Acanthisitta chloris | reverse complement strand
GCTCTCAAGCCTCCACTGGGTTCCTGAAGCTGCAGTTCCTCCCAGCCAACACCGACAGCACCTGAACAGGCAATTTCATGGATCAAATTATTTTCTTTACTTTTAGCTCCAAGTTTCATGTTTTCCTGGAGCACTGCGGACTGTGCCTTGGTTGCATGGCTCAGATGCTCCAAGCCACCCCCTTTGGAGAGGCTGGTGCCTCCCAACAGCCCCGCAGCGTGTTGCTTGTCGGGTCGCGTTGCTCACGCAAAGCACGCAGAGCTTGTCCCTGCCACCACATTTCCCCCGGCAAGAGCAGCACTGCTCCAACACACTGTGCAGAGACACGGCATCCCTCCCTGTGACAGAGCCAGTGGTGCCTGCCCATCATTCATGTAGCCTTACTCTTGCAATCCTTGCCCTCTTTTCACAGAGAGATGGGTTTTGAAACAGACCACTTGCAATGCAGAAGTTATTCTTGCTGAGCAGATAGGTTTGTTTTCAGGCCAAGGTGTTGGTCCTTGTTGATGAAGCAGCTGTAACACCTGAAGGAGAGACCAACAGCTGCCGTGTCATAGCTCCCACCTCCTTGGCTGGTCATATCAGGGGAGAGGAGCAGCCATGCCTGCCCTGATAGTTTTGTCCATGCACACACAGAGAGGAAAACGACGAGACTCAGCTTCCTCCATAGCTCTGTATGACAATGCAACAGTGACAGGGACCATGCCCACAACACGGGGCCTGCTTCTCTGCCCAACAGTGCCAGAGGAGGTGCATCACAGATATATGGTGTGTGCATCCATCTGTTTGCATATTTGCATGGGTCTCAGGGGTAGGTGTTTTCTGGGAGGAGAAGCTGTTGATGCTGTGAGGTTTTTCAGGGAGCTCCCTCCACTTGCAGCAGGAGCACAGGTTGCACCGCACAGGCAGAGGCTGTGTCCTGGGATCAGGCATCTGGGAAAGTCAGATCTATGCTTTTGAGCAGCCAACCTGCATCTTCTTCAGGCATCTCCATGCCACTGTCAGAATGGGGCAAGAGAGGTGTTCATTACAACCAGGTAAGCAACTGAAGTATTCCAATAGCGGCTTCCTTTTGAAACCAGAATAAAAGCCAGTGCACAGTTTCAGCTAATCCTTTCCTCTGTGAGTACGTTGTTTGTTGTACATGCATGGCTGGCTGGATCTCTATGTGCACACAGGGCAATGTTAAACCCCTCCCCCAAAAAGAAGAAAGCAGGGCAGAAAACCAATCCCCCAAGGAGCAGTGGAAATCGGTGGATGGGTTTTAGATGTGCATTTTTGTTACCCAAGAAAGGTGGCTTTGCAAAGGACATTCTAACTCATCATGTGGGCCCAAGACTTCCTTGCAAAAGGCTGTTGGGCTTGTTGCAACATATTCCAGGTGTGTAAGTGATGCCCTGCCTTGTGCCTTTCACAGTGCAGAGCCTGGGGCCCTGAAGAGAGCAGGGAGGAGGAGGGAGGGGGAAGAGGTGCGTGTGTTCAAATTAAATGAAGCAGAAAGAGAAAGCTGGAACCCACAGCGCCTGAGGCACCACTAATTGAACAGGTTGAACCTGATAGCAGTGCAAAGGAGGCAGCAGGAGGGATCCTCCAGCTCCTGACTGGTGGTGTGGAGCCAGCCACGATTCAAGAAACCATGCTCGAAAAGCTCGGGCGGTGGTAGAGGGGATGCAAGGTGAGGAGGCAGCTTATTTGGGGCTGGAGGAGGGAAACTTCAAAAGAAAAAACTAATTCTTCATTAGCATGACAAAAGGAGGCAAATGAAAGAGGGAAGCCAGGCACACACTTACTCAGCTTGCTCATGAGGTCCCTAGCGCCAGGACTTGCTGTGTGGCCCCCTGGCTGGGATCAGCTCTGTCTCACCAGGGCACCTGGGGATGCGGAGGTGTGGAATGAATGACCACAGAGCTGCTCAGCAGCCCTGTGCTCAGGGAACTGGGGGCTCCTCCCTGGCCTTATCCTCCACAGATGCCACCTAACATTACACACAGCATCCATTTCTTCTCAGCAGTGCCCAGTTGCAGAGTTGTCATCCAAAAGCCAGGGCACAGGGACAGCTGTATTCTCCTTCCTAGACTTAAAAGAAGTAAAAAGCACCAAAACCCAGGAAATTCCCATTTTCAGGCTCTTTTTCAAGACAGTTTCACTAGAAAGTTGCCCAGCTAATAGCAGCTCAAGGCAGGGGTTCATAACATTTTCCTCCCAGCTCTGATTTAGAGTCAGCTGAAGGGGGTGGAGGGACCCTGTGGGACAGAGAGGTCCTGGAGCAGGAGAGCTTGCCCTGGGAGAGAGGGGGAAAGTGGGGACCATCCAGGCAGCCCCTCAGGGAGGGCAAAGGCAGCAGGACTTGCAGGTGCCTACACAGCCCCAGTGCTGTGATCTGCACTCTCTAGGTCTCTCCTCTGACCTGAGCACACCACAAAGGCTGTTGCCTGCCTTCTAAATAGGCACAGCTCAATGGGGAGCTGCAAGACAGTGGAAGAGGTGGTCAGAAATGCAGTGGCTTTACAATCTCCATCTCTGCTCAAGGGTACCAGACAAGGGCTCACCTTCCTTTGCAGCAGTGATGGATGGCAGCTGGAGGAAACACCCCCTATGTAACTAGTGATGCCCAGGAAATTAGAGAGCAGTAGGAGCTTTGGCCTCTATGGTCTCCCAAGCTCTGGGATTGCTATTCAATCCCTAGAGGCTTCAGGAGCTGGCACCTGCCATCATTGCCCAGGGCTACAATGCACAGGCTGTCAGGGGTT
>NW_008664666.1:0-262 GCF_000695815.1 Acanthisitta chloris | reverse complement strand
AAGGGAGCCACATTGTCACTTTCTGACCTGCAAGGTGCTCCCTGTCACTCTCTCCTGCATGGGAACCAGTGATGATGGGGTGCTGCAGAGGATCATGCCCACACTGCTGTATTGCCCTCACATCCATTCTCACTTTCTGCTTCTGTCTTGACTCTGTTTAGAGAGAGAAAAAGGTGCCTTGGTAGGAGAAAACTGGCTCCCAAACTTTGCAATGCTTTCAGGGCCTGGAAGGCCATGTCGCTTTGGGTTTTCCTTTTCCTTC
>NW_008664665.1:0-2837 GCF_000695815.1 Acanthisitta chloris | reverse complement strand
GGAGAGAGCCGAGTGCGCCTGGGTCCGAGGAGAGCCCGGGGCGGGGAGGGGGATACAAGTGTGTGTTTGACATCAGTGGTGGCCTCGCACCATCCTCCCTCCGTCCATCCCCCGCCCCAGCCCCAGCGCGCGGCGGCGGAGGCAGGAGAGAGGTGCCGGGGGAGGACCAGTTCCCACCCAAACCACCATCGCAGCCCCTCGAAGAGCCAGGGGGCACTGCCCTAGGGGAACGGAGGCAGGGGCTGGTGTTAGGCTTGGGTTGCCTTGTCTCATCACTGCTCCTGGGCTACGTGTCCCTCCCGCACAGGGGGGAGCAGCGCAGGACTCTCGGGACTCCCCGCACACGCGATGCCGCTCTTTGGGAACACCTTCAGCCCCAAGAAGACTCCCCCCAGGAAATGTGCCTCTCTCTCCAACCTGCACCTGGTGAGTCCCAGTGCCTGTGGTTTGTGGCAGGGGTGGGTGGCTCTGCCTGTGAGCTTCAGGACCCCTGCAAGAGCTCCCGGTTTCTTCTGGGGCAAGAAAAGGTTCTTCACCCAGTGGTTGTGCACTGGAACAGCTTTCCAGGGAAGTGATCACAGCCCCAAGCCTGATAGAGTTCAAGGTGCATTTGAACAATGCTCTCAGGCACATGGTGTGATTGTTGGGGCTGTACTGTGTTGGACTCGATGATCTTTGTGAGTTCCTTCCAGCTCAGGATGTTCTAACTGCTGCTTTCTTCCTGTGGTGTGGTCCAATTTCTGATCTCTGGTGACTACCTATGAAGCTAGAAAGCTCAGCAAAGGATCATCATCACCCCACCTGCAGTCCAGAACTCTGTCACCTAAAACTTCTCACCAATGGTCTCCAAACCCAGGGGGATGAGTGTATGTTTGGGCAGGAGAAAGTGCAAGGATGGTAGTGAGAGGATCTGGTCCTCTACCACAGCAGTAAATGACCGAAGTAGGATTCAGGGCCGTTCAGAGCAGCAGCTCCCATTGGAATGAAAGTTACTAAGAGATACGAGAGCAGGGGATGGCTTTGGAATTCTGTGAAACACTAACACTGATCTTCTCCCTGCAGCTGGATAGATCCACCCGTGAAATTGAGCTGGGCCTGGAGTATGGCAGCCCCACCATGAACCTTGCTGGCCAGAACATGAGGTTTGAGAATGGCCAGTGGGTGTCAGGTACAGTGCAGCTCAGCTTGTTTGGCTCTGAAGTAGCCAGGGTTGGCTGTCAATCCATATTTTAACCTCTCCCTTTCCTTCCAGAATCAGGAATCTTCACGGGGGATCGCAGGGAATTGCAGCGCCTGCGCAGACGAAACCAGCAGCTAGAGGAAGAAAACAACCTCCTTCGGCTGAAAGTGGATATACTGCTGGACATGGTGAGCCTTTGCCCAGTTCCTTCCAGATGGAATGGTTCTGGGACTGCTGCAGGAGGCTGCTCTCACTGCACACTGCTTTCTGCCTTACTCTGCTGTGCAGTACAGCTGAGGTGGCAAAGTGGCTGTGGGAATCAGGCCTGATCTCTGTGAAGAGAGGGAAGGGTTCCCTTCACATTGGAGCTTGTTGTGGACACTGTGACTGAGGAGAGTGGAGCCCCTGCAAGTGCCATGTCTCCTCTTTCCCCTCCTGCACAGAGTAGGGCATTTTTTGTGCCACTCTGGCTTCTGCTAAGAGACTAAGTTATAGCCTTTCTGGTCATAGGAGGTTAAAGCTTCTGTTTTGGTTAATGGTTGGACTTGATGATCTTAGAGGTCTCCTCCAACTTTGACTAATCTATGATCCGTTGTCACGAGGAGTGTGACATCTGTTTTGTGTGTATGAGAGAATTCCCAAGCCCTAAATAAACCAAAATTCAACCTTACCCAGAGATCACAGCTTTCATGCTTAAAATTTGGAGAGATTTCCAGTGAAAAAGAGCACATTTGTATTCCCAGTCCATTCAGTGATTCAGCCTTTGTCAGTCTGAACAAATACTCATACCTTCATTTTTTTTCTTACACTTTCCCTGTGCTTTAAAACTGGCATTGTGGCTTTTGTGACTGGAGCACTTAGTTGAAGGCCTAGTTGAAGGTTCATGGGGGGGGTGCCATACTCCAGGCCCAGCTCAATTTCACGGGTGGATCTATCCAGCTGCAGGGAGAAGATCAGTGTTAGTGTTTCACAGCATTCCAAACCTCCAGGTTTTCCAGGCGATCCCAGTGAAGTGTGAAATGGCAGCCTCCCCAGTACTAGCTCAGCCGGAAGAAATTCCCTCCTGCAGGTGCTGACTTGTGGCTGTAAATCTCAGCTGTGCTGTGAAGTCTGAAAAGCTCCTCGAGCTTTTAACCCACTCTTGTGGTGGTTTGGTGTGTGTTGCAGCTCTCCGAGACCACGGCCGAGTCCCACCTGATGGAGAAGGAGCTGCAGGAACTGAAGCTCCACAGTCGCAGGAGGAAGTGAAGAAGAAGAGGTGGCTGGAGGACAGGCTTGCTCTGGGTCTTGGCCCAGGGGACACCAGAGCCACCTGGGGCCTCCAGCAATGTTGGTACTGTGTGTAGGTACTTTGTTTAATGGGACCACGAGCGACTGACGCCTCCAGCACTGCGCGGTGCTGTGGGTACCTGGGCTGGCACCCCAGCACCTCCCACTGCAGCACTGCTCGTTAACACCTGTTTTCTCAGAGCACTTTACCTGGTACGTTCCCTCACGCGGCCCAGCACAGGTACCTGTTCCCCAAGGCAGCAGGACCGGCAGGAAGAGGAGATCCATCTCCACGTGGGCTCCTCCTCACCTGCTGAGCTTGGGAAGGCAGGGACGCCCCTGCCCCCCCAGATGGGCTCTTACGCGGTCCTCCCCGCATGCCTCGGTG
>NW_008664664.1:0-211 GCF_000695815.1 Acanthisitta chloris | reverse complement strand
GCCACCAGCCAGGATGGGGCTGTCACCTTGGACAGGGATGTCACCTTCCATGGGTCACCATCCTCCATGGGGCCACCAGCCCAGTTGGGATTATCACCGTTGGGCTGTTCCCATCATCCTCCATGGGTTGTCATCCCCTCCTTGGGGCCACCAGCCCAGCTGGGATCATCACCATTGGGTTGACCCCACCATCCTCCATGGGTTGTCACAC
>NW_008664663.1:0-614 GCF_000695815.1 Acanthisitta chloris | reverse complement strand
GGGGGGGGGAGTGAGCAAGCGGCTGTGTCGTTCTTGGTTGCTGGCTGGGCTTAAACCACGACAGTCCTTTGTGGAGCCCGACGTGGGGCATGAAGTGTTTGAGATAACAAGAGATTTGATTGGCTAGTACACCTAGCTTGAATTCATCGCTGTTAGTGCTGTTTAGCTAGTAGTGAGTAGGCTCTTATGCTTGCCATGGGGCTTGTTTTTCACTTTTCTGACTGTGTCTTGGAGTCTAGTGCTTGTCAGTTGCTGCTTTTTGCTTTTGCTGCTTGCTGTATTGCTTATCACCTCACTCTATTGTGCCTGGGAACACTTTGATAACATCCATGGGGATGCGCCTGGGCTGGCATAGAGTCAGGGCATTGCTACTGTTTCTGTGCTGCTATACTGGACAGGCTGGAACACCGGTGTAAACTTGAGTTGAAGGGACTGTGACCTGTTGATTATGTCCATGATGAAGCAGAGATCTCCTTGCAGTCTGTGGAGAATGCCATGCCAGAGCAGGTGGATGTCTGAAGGAGGATGTGACCCATGAGATGCCTGTGCTGGAGCAGGTTTGCTGGATTTGTGACCTCATGGGGGACCCATGCTAGAGCAGTTTGTGAAGAACT
>NW_008664662.1:0-753 GCF_000695815.1 Acanthisitta chloris | reverse complement strand
TTCCCTCTCTGAGCAGTTTTTTCTCTCAGATCTGTTTTTTTTTTCTCTTTCTGAGCAGTTTTTTCCCTCTCTAATCTAGTTTTCTCTCTCGATCCCTTTCCCTCTGCTCTCGGTGTCACTCTCAGTTCTCTCTCAGATCTATTTTTCTCTCTCTGATCTGTTTTTCTCTCTCGGATCTATTTTTCTCTCTAATCTGTTTTTTTTCCTCCCTGAGCTGTTTTTTCTCCCTCTGCTCTCGGTGTTGCTCTCCGAGCTGTATTTTCTCTCTCTGAGCATTTTTTTCTCTCTCGGATCTATTTTTCTCTCTAATCTGTTTTTTTTCCTCCCTGAGCTGTTTTTTCTCCCTCTGCTCTCGGTGTTGCTCTCCGAGCTGTATTTTCTCTCTCTGAGCATTTTTTTCTCTCTCGGATCTATTTTTCTCTCTAATCTGTTTTTTTTCCTCCCTGAGCTGTTTTTTCTCCCTCTGCTCTCGGTGTTGCTCTCCGAGCTGTATTTTCTCTCTCTGAGCATTTTTTTCTCTCTCGGATCTATTTTTCTCTCTAATCTGTTTTTTTTCCTCCCTGAGCTGTTTTTTCTCCCTCTGCTCTCGGTGTTGCTCTCCGAGCTGTATTTTCTCTCTCTGAGCATTTTTTTCTCTCTCGGATCTATTTTTCTCTCTAATCTGTTTTTTTTCCTCCCTGAGCTGTTTTTTCTCCCTCTGCTCTCGGTGTTGCTCTCCGAGCTGTATTTTCTCTCTCTGAGCATTTTTTTCTC
>NW_008664661.1:4431-22328 GCF_000695815.1 Acanthisitta chloris | reverse complement strand
CTCTTCCAATCCGGTTGATTCTATGATCATGTCTCTCTTCTTAGATGGTTTCCAGAGCTCACTATATTTCTCCTGCTCCTGACAGGGGTAAGCGAGTGCTGCTCCAGTGTTAAAATCCCCAGCACCCTTTCTGGCATATAATAAATATTCAGCCTTGACTTTCTAGCAGAGACCGTGCCTGCAGTATGGGTTTATCCAGTGCAACACCGCCCTCCTATGGCACAAGGTCCTCAGTACTCCTTAGAGCACTGTGCAGGACTTCTATCAGTGAAGATGCCACTTGAATGTGGTGGTTTTTGGGGGACTTCAGAATGCTGACTGAGTTTAGTGAATAGCTGGACTTGAACACCATCAGAGAGAAACAGATATCTTACTGAAAGAAACGCTGCATTTTTAATTTGTGTCGCAAATGCCTTTTTCCTCAAAGAATAAAATATTTGCTAGCTGATGAGGCTAAAAATTAAAACCTAAAACATCTTTTCCTGCTGCTTATAAGAAATGTCTTCTAAAGGATATTCTACTGTTGTTCAACCCCCTTGCAAGATCTTTAAAAAAATGTTGCAGATTCAATTAATTCATAAATGTTTCTCCTCCAGGTTTCGTTCTGCTATCTGAACCTAATACTATCTTCTTACATGAATGTATGTGTGCATACAGGTTTCTTGGCTACAGCATGTACTTAGGAAGACCTGCGCATTCTTTCCTTGCTTTATGGTGGCACCATCAAGACATGACTAGCAGGGACAGCAAAAAACCATTCTCAACAGACAGAGACCACCCAGGGCATTTGAAGCGTAACAAGCAGAAAGAGCTTTCTTGCTGGAGCTGGCCTGTATCATCCTTGAAAATGTCCTGTAATTCCATGCCTCTCCTTAGGTTTGATTATTTTTATTTTTCCAGACAGGCAAGCTTGACCCACATTATCCCAAAGTATGTGGGCACAAAGGGAACGTTCTGGACATCAAGTGGAACCCATTCAATGACTTTGTAATAGCTTCATGTTCAGAAGATGCCACAGTAAGTTTACCAGCTTGTACTCTGTGTTACTACCTGGCTAATGTGCTTTTTGGGGAATGAAATGAAAAAGAAACCAAAAGACCCATGGATGAGATGTGAAAGCATATATATATTTATTTAAGAAGTCAGGTAAGAGTAAATTTCCTTTCTTTCTCTTGAGTTCAGTCCTGTCTGATCCCTTGAGATGATACACCAGATCAGTGTAAGGAGGAAGATCTGTTTTGCAGGGGTCTATGCCTTTTCTGGTGTGTTTGCATGAAAAGCAAGATATGAATTTAAAATGGAATGATTTAAAATTTAAGTACTATGAAACTCTATCTTTAGAATAAAAGCTTCAATGCAACATAATCTGTAACCATTTTTTCAGACTTATTCTCTGCAGACCAAGTTTGAACTTGTTCCTGCACTCAGTTATTCTGTAAAGTCTTGCTGGATCAGTTATGGGGTAGCTGAGAAATCTGCCTCATACAATTCTGCAGTAAGTGCTTTGGCTAAAGTTAGTATGATTAACATGCTGTCACATTTATGAGTTGAAAGATTCAGTTCATGTTTGTGAGGTTCAATTGAAAGGTCACTTTCAAAAGGTCTGGCCTAAAGTGTGATGTTGACTTCTGTGATAGTGAGGACATCTGACTAACTACTGTGCTATTTTCCAGAGATCCCATATGTGTTTTCTCCCAGTGGGTGTATTCACACTCTGCCACACAGCATCAGGGAGGTTTCCCCTGTCATTTCCTCCAGCCCTGGTTTGGTTCACATCCTCTGCCATTTTAGCTCTGGCAAAAAGTCACTCTTGAATGTAGGCTTTTTGGATTGTCTTTCATGTTTAGTGACTTGTTATTGGTGGTTTAGATACTCCTGTGTTTTTTGAAGGCTTCTTTCAGTTTCTGGGTGACGGTAAGAATTTTATTTTGTCTTCCAATCCATATGCCAGGTTTTCATGCTGTCTCAGGCAGCATAGCATGGTGCGGCTTACTTGTGGCAGGAAGGCACCATCTTGGCCACTCTTTTGAGCCTCATATGATGAGTGAACAGAAGCTTCAAAACATCCCACCACACTTACAGAGTCACAGCACCATTTGTTTTGGAAGGGAGATTGTGTGCTCTCTATCCCCACCTCCTGCACAGGTTTGTGGAGCTGAGTCTTGAAAATCTCCAAGAATGGAGGTTTCATCACTTACTGAAGCAACCTGTTCCTGTTCATTACTTTTCCCATGGGGAATTTTTTTCCTTATATGTCATGTAGTTATTGACCACCTTGTCCTGTCTTCCTCCCCTGTACTTCAAGACAGAGCTTGGCTCTATTTTCTCAGTAATTTTGTAAGTATTGAAGGTTCATATCAGTTTGCCCTGAAGCTGTCTTCTCTGGGCTGAGCAAGTCCGTTGTCCTGAGCTTCTCCTCACAGGGCAAGTGCTGCAGCCTTTTGAGCATTCTGGTGGCTTCCACTGGGCTCACAAGTTTATCAGCATCTTTCTTGCACTGGGAGGTGCAGAACTGGATGCAGTATCCCAGCTGTTGTTTAATTATTGCTGAGTAAAGGGGAAAATCACTTCCATCATCTTGTGACTATATTCCTGTTGTTCCAGACCACGATGTTGCTAGCTTTCATGCCTACCATGGCATGTTGCTCAGTCATGCTTATTCTATTGTCCACCAGGACCCCAGGGTATATGACAGCTTTCCTTTCCAGTTTTCTACTAAAACTTGGCACTGGATCATTCTTTAGAGTAAAGAATGAAAACACTGAGTTTGTCACTGGTCTCAGCACCAAGAGTTGTTCTAAGAAGTCTGTCTGTTTGTGACTATAGTCTCTGTTTTTGGTACAACTCTCCCATTTTCATCCTGGCATCAGGAAATGGTATCTTAGGGGACCCTTGCACAGTGACACAGTGTATAGACACCTCTTCCCTACCTGCTAAGTAGTGATGACAGCAGTCTGTGTTTCTTAGTGTGACTGTCTTTCGTGATACTTGGTAGGTAGACTTGCACAGGTCCCTTAGTCTAAGGCCTTGACCAGGCTTAAAAGCCCAGTTGAATTGGGTTGTTCCAAGACTTGTTCAGATGAGTTGGGAAGGTCTCTAAGGCTACAGATCCCATGGTCTTACTAGGCCCTTCTTCCAAATGTTGAGTACCCTTCCAGGGAAGACAGGATGCCTCTGATCCCCACGGATTTCCGTATTGCCATATATGTCCATTGACTTTAGTGCTCTCCTTGTGCATCTGCAAAGAGTCTGGCTACATCTTCTCTGTGCCATGCTGCAATGTAGTTGAAGGGAAGCCAGAGCCTGAACAAATTATTTTTTTTGCAGCTCTCCTTAGATTTGCTGTGCTCCTGTCCCCTCCTCAACTCAGTGGCAGCTGTTGGACTCAGTGTATGGGGTCAAGAATGAGCCCCTCACTTAAAAAAGGACACTGAGGCACTGAAGCGAGTCCAGCAAAGGGCAGCAAGGCTCATAAATGGTCTAGAACACATGTTGTACAAGGAGCAGCTGAGGTATCTGGAGGTGTTTAGTCTTGAAAAGAGGTGGCTTAGGGGTGGCCTCATCCCTGAAAGGATGTTGTAGAGAGGTGGGGGATCATCTCCTCTGCCATGCCTGCAGTGAGAAGACTAGAGGAAATGGCCATAAGCTTAGACAGGAGATTCAGATTAGATATTATTACGGCCACCACTGTTAGGGTGGTCAGGCACTGGAATAAATTTCCCAGGAAGGTGATCTCTTCTATTGTCTGACACTCCACTGTAACCCTTAAACCCTAAAACAGGTTTCCAGCGCCAGGTCGGTGTATTGTCTTCTTGCATCACAGGAGGACAGAACATTTTTATCTTCATGCAGCATCCTTCTAGAAGAACCCAGAGCTGTAGGTAGACCTGTTATGAGACAGCACACACTCAGTGTTGAGTGACTTCAGTGTGGTATTGCCCAGTCTCTCTGCTCAGGGCATGTGCCTTGTGGCCATCTGTGTGGTGTTCTGTGTACTTTGACAAACAGTTATGTCATTTTCAAAGCATTCAGCACCAGCACAGTTTTCTATGAGACAAACATTACTATAGCTGTCATGTGACCAGAAGAGTTCTCAGTTCTTTTACTGGATAGTGTTGAGTGGGTCATCAGGACCACGATGAGGAGGGCCAGGAGAGCAGGAGAGGATTGATCTTGGATCAATCACTGCTATAATATAATAGAATCAGAGAATGATAATATCTTCTGGAAATCAGATTTGCTTGCCTCTGCTCAAAGTTTGTTAGAAGACCAGGTCTGCAAGATCTGTGGTTTACTTCTTCCCCTTGGGAATAACTTTTCATAATGTGCTGACCAGGTCTAAGGGTTGGATTGCCAAGTTTATAAAAATGCTGGTGGGACTGCTGGCTAAAGATAGAAAGTAAAGAGGAGTCTTCAGGTCCACAGAAGAGTAAAGATACAAATTTCAAGGACTGGCATTCAATAAAGCCAGGAGCATTCATATTCACTACAAGGGGAATAATAACACCAAGGCAGTAATAGTTATTAGGAAGTTCCAAATCAGCTCCCTACTCAGGAATCTCACAAAGACCTGTCCTGTGCCATTCAGGTGAAAATCTGGGACATCCCCAACCAGTTGCTAAAAAGAAACATTACCAGTCCGAAGAAAGAACTTCTTGGGCATGCTCGAAGAGTCGGTCTCATTGAATGGCATCCCACCAGTGATAACATCCTCTTCAGCTCTGGCTATGACTACAAGGTGGGTCTGTGCTCTGTGGAACTCTCCTCCTGGGACAGCCTGTTTGGCAGGGTGTTTTGAAGTTTGTTTTAATTTCAAGCTGTAAGATGATACTGAAGAGTTCAGAAGCTTTCTTCAGGGAGAAATTCCATGGTGACCCCAAAGACAAAAGGACATTGCTACAATTTCAAACGGATTTGCTAATTTTCCACTCTTCTGATCAATTTCAGTCCACTCTGCCCTCCTCATTTACTGAGCTGGATACAGTATACAGTGCCATGCACTTCTGTTTGGATTTATTGTTCTGCTAGTGCAAATATCTGCACTGATGTTGGCTAATTTTATGTATAAAATGTAGTTGCGAAGGAAATTAAAATATCAGGCACTCTCAGCAGACACTGATATATTGCTCTAAGTATCAGGAATTAAGGTGCTGGAGAGCAATCACTTACACAAACATGTATAGAAAACCTCTAAGTATAGAGACAAGAGGAAGAAGTGAATAGGGCACACAAAGTCCCTAGTGGGTCAGGTAGCAAAGAGCTGATTTATCTGTTCTTTTGCTCCAGATAATGATCTGGAACCTTGATACCAAGGATGCTGTCATCTCAAGGCCAGTGAAGATTCTTGACACACACAAAGACGTGGTCCTCTCCATGTCATTCAACACAGATGGCAGTCTCCTTGCTACAGCCTGCAGGGACAGAAAGATACGCGTGATAGACCCTCGCGCAGGAACAGTCCTACAGGTAGGTTGGGTTCAGAGGTTTGTTGTCCAGCTTATCTCATGTCTTGGAGTGTTTCCTGTCCTGGATAGATTCATTGCCATAAAAGATGATGCATCCGTATCCTGCATTGTGCAAGGCACTACATGGTGCTATTGCCTTCTACTTTCCACAGAACTCTTGCTGTCATTGTTGAAAACAAGGGATTTGCATCTTGCTACCATGTTCCTTTCTCCCTGAGACACTTCTTGAAGTGCACTGTTTTCATAGCTACCTGCTGCTGTCCTCTATGGGACACCTTGGGAGGGCTTGCAGAGATCAGGTGGACAAGTGGATGCCAGTGCAATTTGTCCCAAAGCCAGGGTTGTTCTTGTTGCCTAGACTTTGTATCTGTTGGTAAGGTGAAGCTGGCTGCATTTTGTAGCTATTTGCACAGATTTGTGTACACATAAAGTCCTGCTTATAAATAATGGGGAATGCCCTCCTTCAAATATGTAAGTCAATAGTTAGAGATGTTGATTGGGCTTTTGGGAATGGTCCTTCAGAGTTTAGGCCACCTTTCTCAGATCCCCATGAAATCCTGCTCACTGTAGTTCAGCCAGGCTGAGCAGATCTTTCAGATATGAATGAATGGGAGTTGTCACGTAACATGAGATATAGATATGCAACAGGTGCTGTCTTACTCATGCAGTGCCCTTTCTCTTCCTATAGGAAGCCAGCTACAAGTCTCACAGGGTCAATAAAGTCTTGTTCCTTGGAAACATGAAAAAGCTGTTCTCTACTGGAACATCTCGGTGGAATAATAGACAAATTGCATTATGGGATCAAGTGAGTTGGACCAACAGTCTTAACCATACTGGCTTCAGTTTTCTCTCTTTTGCTGTCACTTTAACTTTTCAACCTGCCAAATACTCAGGAATTGATTTATAATAGCAATGCTAAAGTGGTCTGTCAGATTCCTAATGGGTGATAGGTCTTGCTGCTATGACATTTAACTGAGTTTCTGAAGAAGCTTTCAGCATAGAAATCCACCAGAACAATGTTGTGTTCATGTCCTGGTTTCAGCTGGGATAGAGTTAATTTTCTTCTTAGTAGTTGGTACAATGCTGTGTTTTGGATTTAATATCAATAGTACACTGATGTTCTGGGTATTGCCAAGTAGTGCTTATCCTAAGTCAAAGAATTTTCAGTGTCTCATGCTCTGCCAGCATACAGGTGCATGAGAATCTGGGAGGGAGTATAGCCAGGACAGCTGATCTGAACTGGCCAGAAGGATATTCTATACCATAGAACATCATGCTCAACTGGGCTGAGTTGGCCAGGAGCTGTGGATCGCTACTCAGGGACTGGTTGGGCATTGGTCAGTCAGTGGTGAGTGGTTGTCTTGTGCATCACTTATTTTTCATGGCTTTTATTTCTCTCTTTCCATTTTCTTTTCATGACAATTGTTGTTATTGTTTTATATTTTACTCTTTTTTCAATTATTGAACTGTTCTTATCTAAATCATGGGTTTACCTTTTACAATTCTCCACCCCACCAAGGGGAAGTGAGTGAGTGGCTGCGTGGTACTTAGTTGCCAGCTGGGGCTAAACCACAGCAGCAACTACAAGAATAAATCATTTAAAGGACCTCTATGTGGTTGTTGTAGCTCTGACTTAAAAGTGACTCTTACTGGTCTTACTGGCAAACTGGTCCTGGAAAGAGAAATGAGCTCTAGACATAGCCTACTCAGAGGAAGCCCTCAATGGAAAAAAATATGTGGGGTGGTTTTGATTTCTGATGATTCCTGACAGTAGAGAATTGAGGTAGCCCTTAATTGGTCACTTCTATGACATGATCTCCTATCACGATGGCTCCTAGCCTTATGAAACCCTCCTCTCCTCTACACCTCTCATATCCATTGAGATGTTTTTACTTTGCCAGGATCTCACATTGTCCTTCTGTGTCAACGACCATGCAGCACAATCTTTTGCCTCTTTGTAGTGCTGTCACTCCTTATAACAGACAAAGCTGGTAAACCAGACCTATGATTTGCCATTTGGCTATGTTTGGACATGTCTTTTTTGTGTATGTGAGAGCCAGAGCACTATGCTGCTGTCTGAAGGCTTTCCACAATGCTGAGCAGTACTGTGACACATCATGGATCTCACATCAGGGTTTCACTGCCTTCAGAGTTGCAAGATGAGCTGGCCACACTTAGTTTAAGAACACAGTGGGAAGATCTGTGAGGCCAGGTATGTGCAGCCTCCTTAGGAACAAGCATTGGCACAGGACTTACCCAGCATGCATCATTCTGAGGTCCACATCCACCCATGTCATCATTGCATCTAAACAAAAGCTCTGGTTTTAGAGAGCTTGCAGCTGGACAGTTCTGCAGGACAAAATATGTATTAACTTTATGCTAAATACATATTTAGGAGAGAAGCACCACATGGCAGCCATGGAACCTCTCATTGCTTCTCCCAAAATTGCTTCCTTCAGCAGTGTAGGGATTGCTTTGTACAAGATATGCCAGCCTTGTGTATGGAGTGGTGTGCTATGTCCTCCTACACCTGCAAAAGGCCAGTGGGAGGCTTTGTCTTTGCAACAGGCACCTTCCCACTGTGCAGTGTGGAGACTGCTCAGCAGACATAGGCTGCTTTTGTGGTGGGTGGTGCACTTTTGTGAAGGTATTGCCTTGATTAGAGGTTTTGAGAGAACCTCTAGTAATGAGTAATTCAGTGTGTGATGCAGATGTTCCCTGTAAACCCCTCCATCTCCCTGAGGCTAGTGGCCCACACAGAGACAGGCAGTGTTTCTTACCATACCTACCCTGAATTGTCATCAGGTGTCTGAGATCTTCTAGTGGTAGGAACTGGTGTCCTGCACTCAGTCAAGGCCTGGCATGGAGCACCTATTTTCCACCCACAGAGCTTTGAAGAAGTCTGTATGTAGCCCTCTGCTCAGGGCCATGGCCAAGGGTCATTACCATGCTGTGCTTACATGCTGCTGCCAAGTGGGGTTCAGGTGAGATGTCCCCGACTTGAGGTGACTGGTGGTGATTGCAGCTGACTCTTTCCTGTGTCCTGCCTAGAATGACCTTTCTGTGCCTTTACTGGAGGAGGATCTGGATGGCTCCTCAGGACTTCTGTTTCCCGTCTATGACTCTGACACACACATGCTCTACGTGGTGGGAAAGGTAAGTGCTTTCCATGTCAGCAAATACTGGCCTGTCTGATTCTGCTCTCAGCTTGTGTTGCGTCAGGCTGAAGTCAAAGATGCTCCTGAAGTGTGCTAATCTAAGGATATGGGCAGATGTGATGGGGTCAGAGGGTGCTGCAGCATCAGGCCACATTACCATGTTTACAGATATTCCGTGTTTACTATGGAGAGGTACACTGCAGAGTACTAACATTCCCATACAGGAATTTGAGGGTAAACATTTGGTTCATTCTTGATCCTACATGGCTTCTGGGGACAGGCATTCTTCTCAGACCCTCATGCTGAACACAGAGTCTGGCTGACATTGATTTTCTTTGCCTTTAGGGTGATGGAAATATACGGTACTATGAGATAAGCCCTGAGAAACCATACCTGAACTACCTGATGGAATATCGTTCTCACTTACCTCAGAAGGGAATTGGTGAGTGACAACATATATCTAATGTTACAAGAGGATTGTGTCTTCTTTATTTAGAGGCTGTCAGAGCCTAGGACTATCCAAAATATCATTTAGAAAAGGGAATGGGTCAGATTCCTCCACCCAGGTTTACACGTGCACAACAGTCAGCTTGGCCCAGCTTGCCTATGTATGATGGGTGGATTACAGGGTCAGAGCTTGGAGGAGTCCCTTCTGGCCAGCAAAGCATGGGTTGGACAGCTTTACCAGTCTCTGCTGTATCCCCCTTTCACATACCTGGTCAAAGTGGAAGGGAGGATAATCTGGATTTAAATGTGGAGACCGCTCCTTGCCATTTTGAAGCTGCTGCTGCCACTGTGAAGCTTTTGGCATTAAAATCTATTTACATTGTTCCCACTCTGTGATTTCTCTGGTAACAGGTGCCTTCACTCTTTATTGCTTGCCTACCTTCTTTACTGACATTTCCCATTTAGAAATAGACTGTCTGTGATTAGCTCACATCTCCCCCATTGGAGACCCTTGCTCATTAATCTGTCCACATACTTTCCAGTTTAACTAGTTCAAGCTACAGAATTTGGCTTTCAGTCCTCAGGGCCTATTGTTAGCCCTTTCTTGAACCTTCTCCAGTCTACCCTATTAGTCATATTCCTCTATAGACTGACATGTTTCTAGGATTATTTACCACCTCTCTACACTATCTGTTCTTATAGGACATCGGTACAGATAATTGGCAGCACTGGATTTTGTTCCTGCATGTCTCCTTCGAAAAAATTAAAAATGGAAAGGGATAAATTATTTAAAACTTAACTGGAAGGATCTCTCCATTGTTCTTTTTTTTATAATATTTCTAATGCACTACATCCTGATTTTATGTCATCATAGTTGCTTTAAAAATCCTTCCATGAAAAGGAAGTGTACAAGTGTTTTTAGAAGGCCTGAATGAATCAAGTCTACTTCCCTATCCTGCTTTGCTCTGCTGACCAAACATACTGGTAACATTATTGCTCAGAACTTGTTTCTCAATATTACCAAAACAAAGTACTGTGTAAATGAGTGGAGTTTAGATTCACATTTAGATAAATGCATAGTGTAAGAAGCAACAGTCCTTCACATAGAATCTACTGTTTAATGAAGTAATTGGATATTAGTACAAAACTAAGCTTCTGTAGGACACTAGGAAGCAAGGTGTTCAAGCACAGGGAATCTCTTTTGTTAAGGGGATTTACATGGATATAAGCTTTGGAGTGTAAAAGGTTATGGGAGAGAAATCCTCTGAGGTTATCAGGTACTAGAGACCATGTGTGGCTTAGCCAGTCCCTAAATCACAAGTGGTATGACAGAATACATGTTCACCTCCTTCTCATACTCCATTCTATTTTAGGATGGTGCTGGGGGAAGATACTGAGCTGGAATGCCTTTCAGCCTGACCCATATAGCTATTCTGGTGTTGTTTGGGTGTCCTGAAATCTCATCCTGGTGATCCTGATACTCAAATCCTGTGGCATCACCTGCCAGTTCTGCTCAGTTCCGGTCACTCTATTTGGAGCTCACTAGAGTGAATAAGGAACAGGAGGCTTAGCATGAAACCCACACACTCTGTATGTAACTTTGTGTTCTTACAGAAAAATTATTTAGTCTCACCATTTGCCCCTGAGCCACTGGATGCACATTTCAGACCATGCTGATGTGGAGCTGTTAGCTATGACTTGTTTCATTATTTGGTGGCCTTTTTCTGTGGCAGATGACATAAACTTTCCTATGGAGATTTATACCCCTCTTATTTCATGCTCTTCCACCAGGAATGATGCCAAAGAGAGGCCTTGATGTGTCAGCTTGTGAGATTTTCCGTTTCTACAAACTGATTCCAACTAAAAGCCTGATTGAGCCCATCTCCATGATTGTGCCTCGACGGGTAAGTTAATGTCAGGTCATATTCATACCTGGGGTAAATATCAGTAGAAAAATGAGGGAAGTGCCTCCTCTCTATGACTTTTGGGGGAAGAAGAGTAGGTAGAACAAGGGATTTTCTTTCTTCTGCCACAAGAGGCAAAACTGGTCAGTTTCTAGGGCAGTCCTGCCGACCAACCCTCTCTGGGTAACTCAAGAGTTCGGTCTCTGTTTAATGGCTGACTTTCTAAGGCATGCTGCCTAGTCAGCTTGCTGGCTGTAAACTTCCTTAGTGGCATATGTTTGACTTAATTACAAAAGAGAGAGGGATTTGAGATGATCCGTGAAGATGGATGACAAGAAAACCTCCTTGTGAAAGGAAGAATAATCACTCTGGGAAAATGGCAATGATGGGTTCCCAGGCTCTATCCAGTGGGTACAGTTGGGTTACAGATAGTTATCCTGCAGCATGTAAGCATGACCCATGGCAGTGAAAATGATGTAAAAGTAAGTCTCAGCACTGGTGTCATGAGAGAATGAAACAGGTCATGAATTTGGTAGCTCCCATGTGACTGTGTGAGCAAAGGTACAGGGCAGATGTCAGCACTGTGCTCTCTACTTCCAGAAACATGGGAGGGTATGAGTGCCTTATATTCAGAGAGGCAGCAGAGCTAATGCTCATTGCAACTGCCAATGAGGTATCTTCATCCAGCATTATCTCCTTGCTCAGTTTCTGTCAGCTCATGATCAGCTGATGATTTGTGACTTGTGTCTATCCTTTGCATCCACTTATGCATCCTCAGGAGCACTGATTTCTTAGGAGCTGGGTTAGCCTGTGTCAGCCTCCCTCAGTTTGTTGTCTGGACGTGCAAACACCTTACTGGCAGGAATTAAATTAGGCCTTTAGATGCAATTCTTCTGAGCTGGGGTGAGGAGGAAAGAGGTTCAGGACAGGTGAGAAGATTTAATGTCCCTGCTGGTGAGTGCTCATGGCACTCCCTGTGCTGAAGTGGAATAAACTTTTTTTCTCCACCACAATTCATTATGGCTGCTCTAAGCCAAAACTTCACCGACATAGTTACTCTGGACTTCTGTTTTCTTGCAGTCAGAATCATACCAGGAAGACATCTACCCGTTGACGGCAGCAGCCCAGCCAGCACTGACAGCACAGCAGTGGCTGAACGGAATTAACAAAGGTCAGCACATGGAGAGTTCCCCAGCCCTTCATCTCCCCAGGGCTTGGGTAAGCTGCTGCCAGGTTTCTGGCCTGTTAACTGCCAGAGAAATAGGAAAGGAGGAAAAGGAGGTGGCTGTAAATTCTGGAAGCTGCTCCAGTCAAGTGCCACCATGTTTATCCCTGCAGGTTTTTTGAATTAATTGCTTACAGCTGTTTTCTGGGTGTGGTTTTTGAGTGCTAATTTGTCACCTGCCTCCCACCCTAGGGCCTCTCTTGGTATCCTTGAGACCAGGCTCTGGAGCTGCGAATTCTCTACCACAGTTTCCTGAGCCAGAGCCACTCATGAAAACTACTGACCTGAGCCAGCAACAGGGCTGGGGAGGAAGGATGCCACTGGAGGAAAAACAGAAGCCAAGTGGGATTGAAGGTGGCAGAAAACAGCTGAAAGTGGAGGAGAAATTGCCAAAAAATGAGCAAATGTGCCTCTCCAATGGCTTTGACATATTTGAGTGTCCACCACCCAAAACTGAAAATGAGGTATGAATGTCTGGGCTGAAGGGTTGGGGCAGCTGGGGAAGCCCAAAGCCAGCTGGCAAAAGGATGCTCTTCATAAGGTCACAGAATTTGGGAAAGGTTTATTTTGCAGACCTGGGTCAGTGCAAGCTCTTTGCTCCTTGTGGAGGCAGAAGATCTGCATGCCCTGGCTGCAGCATGGGAAGCAGAAATGTGACCCAGCAGCACCACAGCTGAGGGGGTCTGGAAAGGAGGAAGCAGTCAGCCTTCCCACTTCTTAGGCACTCTTGTGGCACAGCCCTGCCTGGTGCCTGCCTGGTGCCAAGGATATCTTTGCGATCTCCAGGTTCTGGAGAAGAGAAGGAGGTTTATGCTGTATAATTCTTCTATAAGAGCTGCACTCAGTGAGCCTGGTGAGGCACCAGGGATCACTGTGGAAGGAGTGGGTATACCCTGCTCCCTTGGACCATGGCATATTCATGTAGTCTTAAGTGCCTAACTATTGTGGACCCTGATGTGGGAGAGGTGCTGGTTCTGCCCCTGCCTCAGCAGCTTACTGCTGGGGGGACAACTTGACACGGTAGTGCCTTTTAGGTGGGCTGCTGGTTGCAGCCTGCACCTGGGAATGGCTCCAGAATAGGTCCTGGCAGCCCTGTGATCTGTGTTCAGTCATGGCCGATCACCTCCCTGTATAGTAACCAAAGTTGGGACAGTGGTAGATATGTGTGATTTGCCTGCTTCTCATCACTGGCAGGACTGGAACATTTTCAAGTACATAAAGTGTGTTTTCTTTTAGGAACCCTTCAAGGTTCCCTTTTCATCTCTGCAAGAATTTAACATCTGCAGCTTGATAGGGCAGGAATTTCCATATCTGAACTTCCCTGTGCTGTGAAAAAGGATATTTTTCTACATGTTTCTGAGCTGGCACCCCCAGGTTACAGCAGCAGCCCTTACAGAGCTGGGTGCTATGCTGCATGTATAGTGAAAAGCCATGCTAGTCCCAGCTGGAGAGGACAGAGCATGATCAACAGGAAAACTTGAAGAGAAGTAAAAGAACTTGGTCAAGGTCAGAGAAGGAGATGTGGCAGACCTAAGAATTTAGACTCCAGATACTCTCTATATCTAGGCTCTCTTTGAGTGAGAGTGAGTGAGTGAGTGAGTGAAGGCTATTTTTTTCCTGATCTTTTCCATTGAATTGTGCAGGTGTAGCATTACTAAGTAGTGCTGAGAAAAACCTGCAGTCATAGCCCAATCTAGTGGGCAACAGGACCACTGCTGGTGTTCAGTCTGTTGGTTGAAGGCCTCTTCCTTAGATGCTGTTTCTCTCAGAAGTGATGTGACAGGACTGGTGGCATTGTCAGGCTAAACCTGTGTTTTCTTAACTTAAAGAAAACATATGCCCTAAAAATGTGTCTTTTCTTACAGCTTTTGCAGATGTTTTACCGGCAACAGGAAGAAATCCGTAGACTACGTGAGCTGGTAAACCAGAGAGATGTCCAAATTAAACAGCTGGAACTGGAGCTCAGAAACCTCTGCACAGACACAGGCAATTACTGAGGGTGATGGCCTGCAGCTCTTTGCACCTCTGGCAACTGGAGGAGACTCCAGTTCCTGCAGATAACTCCTGCTAGGGTTTTTACTGGGGGAAAAATTGATACTTCAGGCAGCATGGACTTCCCTGGCTTGTGGCAGTCACATTTCCCTAATCATCACCAGTTATTGATGGATTTGCTGCGCTTCTTCAGGCTCCCCTTGCTTGCCCACTCACTGATGTCAGAAGCTCATGTATTAATGCTAGTGAGAGACTTTGGAAAATCTTACTTGTCTGGTCCTGGAGAAGCTACGTGTTAAGCTCTAGGAACAACCTGTTTTGCTGCCCCTCCACATGACAGGAGGATGAGAGACTGAAGGCAGCTGCCGGCTTCTTTTCCTATCCTGGGGCCCAGCAGTGTGGCTCCTGTGGCTGCTGTCCTCTTGCCTTGGGAGTCCACTCTGCAGCTGAGTCTCAGAGGCACATCTAGCTCCACAGTGATCCTCATGTACCCCTCTCAACTCACAGCTTGGTCCTGCACCCAGGTGGCTAGGCAAAGCTGTGGCTGCCCTGACCTTGTGCTGGGGATAGTCCCGCTCTGAGCGGGAGACTGCACTGAGGGTGCCAAGGGCCAGCACTTTTGTGATGGGTAAAGGAGAGCTGGTGTTGGAGGTCCTACTTTAAAGGGGCAATGGTTTGGGCTAGTTCTCATCAGAGAAGCTGCAGAAGTCTCTGTGTCCTGTGAGTCAGTGGCCTTCTTTCCCTCCTTCTGCCAAAGACTAGCTGCAGTCAAGTGGGGGTCATCAGACAAATGAGGACAACATTTAAAGCTGCACAGTATTGACAAGTGGGGGAATTTGCCAAGAGGGTTTAAAAGGATGTGGGGAAGTTGGACCCCCAACCCACTGCAGACCTTTCAGCAATGGTGCTAGAAGTGTTGTGTCAACCACAGGAAGATCACAGGGCCGTGGCTGGTCATGAACAGCCTTCCATGGTTGCTGGAGTATTGCTTGTCCTTGTGCCTGCGGCTGCTGCTTCCTTTGCTCCCAGGTGCTGGTGACTTGTCTCATCTTTGCACCCATCTACAGCTGCAGGATCCCTCTTCCCAACTGTGTTGCCTAGCCCCTGCATCTTCCCAGGTTGCTCTGTCTCCCTGCAGCCCTGCAGCCACATTGATCTGTGCCCTTCAGCACCAGCTCTCTAGGTCACTGCTAGACCTTATGGAGATGTCTTAAACCCAAGCAGAGCAAGCAGCCTCTGTTTAACCTGTAACTGCATCTCTGTTATAGCACATAGAAATGAATACTATGCCTTGCTAGTTCCCAGAAGCTTACTGATTTCCAAAAATCTGAAAGAAAAAAAACCCACCAAAAAACCAACCCCAAACAAATTTTTAAAAGATCTCAATTTTCAGAAATTCCCTTAGCAAGGGAACTAAACGCGGTGCACTGCCTGTGCTCATGTGAGATGCTCCTCTGGTTATCTCTGTCAGGAATAGCCAACAGGGTCTTACGGCACTAAATGCTCTTATGTGAGAATCACAGAAAAACTTTGTTGTCCCATTTGCTCTGCTACAATCACTTAATCCAGTTATCAAAAAAATGTTGTTCATTTCTAAGTAGCAACAGATGTGGGTGTGAAAAACCCCACAAATATTCCTGTTTCTTTCTGCAGCTTTACAGGGAGGGGGTAGTTGTTCAAGTTTTCAGGAAGAGTCCTTCAGCATCAGTCACTTATTTAACATGACTCTTTTTATAAAAAATAATATATTAACAATACAGTTGCTGAAACAAACTTCAATTCATTTCAGATCCTCTAGAATGGACTTTCCTGTGTCCTGGGAACACCCTGCAGTGTACAGTTACATGCAAAAGCAGCTCACCCCAGAACTTTAATCTAAACATGTGAACCTTACACCAAAAGTAGTCAGGCTCTCTCACCAAAGAGAAGAGCTATGTTAAGAAATCACAAAGCTCGCGGTTTTTGAGCCATGTCAAACACGCCTGACACCTTCAAAATTCAAAGCCATTTTCACAGAGGGTAGCCCCAGGGATATGACACTGTTTTTCAAGCGATCATTATCAGAAGGAGAGCACTTGGCCTGGCCTCAGCCGTGATAAGACACATCCTCGTCACCATGTATGTTTTACTTGCTGCATATTTTTTTGCTTATTTTTCATACAGAATAAATTATTTAAATTATTTTGAAGTTAAAGTAATTTTTCCAGGGGATTTTTAAATCCTCTAGGGGACTGTTTCTTCATTAGCCTATGACTGACTAGCATAGAGAATGCTTGGCCACTATGGTTCTTATCTTAGGGTTGTGTTGATTTCAGCATTTCTGGAAAAGAGGTTGCTTTCATTTAGGCTTTGCTGGAAACATTTGATAAGGTGAGATTATTAATTAAAATTTCTTCTTTAGACAGTATGCCTGTAAAATCATAGACTGTGAAATGCATTTCAATTTGGAGCTCAAATGCAATCCAAAAAAAAAGGAGGAAATGGAGTTACACATTAATGACCTGTGCCTAAATACTCTTAAATGATCATTTTAGCAGTTTCTAAAACTCCTAACAGCTTTGTAAAAAACTGTAAAACATGGGGATAAAACCGAATTTGTGCAATGAAAAGCAAATATAACTGAATAATAAATATATTTAGAGTTCTACTTTTTGATACATGCAAGGTTGTTGTTTTCTTGTTATTGTATAGATGAAGTGACTGAAACTTAAGCCGAGTCATGGTCAGAAAGAAGTATCACCTACTGTCTCTTTTACTTGCCTTACATTAGTAGGCAAGTTGTACGCAGTCTTATGCACATGGGCCTGTCTCTTTACATCTTTCCCATTTGCCCTTGATGCCTCAAAGGGGTGGCCATTTCAAACTGTTCTCAGCTAAATTGCTGTGTATGTGGTCTTGAGTAAACTCAGCCCTCCTGGAGATGCATACTGCGTGGTGAGGTGTTTCCTGCTGTCTTGCAGTCCTGCCGCTTCTCTTGTGCAATATGCTCTGACCAGTCTCTAACCAGATATTCCTCATGAGGAAGGTTTAATGTATTATTACCAGATTTGCTTATTTGAAGACATTTGTTGTTAGACAGGATTTTGATTTAGCAGAGTGAAGCAGCATTGACAATGCAAGCACAATATAGCAGCTGCAGCCTCCAGCTGGATCACAGTACAAACGATATTCCCATTACTGGTCTCTATACTCTTGCCGTCATGATGCTGGGTATCTCCAATCACCAGCAAGAAATATGTGGTCTGAAGCCAGCTGAAGTCCATAGCTAAGTTAATTTTGTTGTTTTTTTTGATTTTATTATGATTCCCACTAGCATGGTAGCAGTGGTGAGAACCTGAAGAACCATTGCCTGTGTCCATGTCCTCTGAGCCGTCTTCCACTACAAGGGGTTTGTTGATCAGTCACAGCTTTGGGCATGGAAATGTTCATGGCTGCATTCATGATATGAGTTGTAAAATTTTTTAAAAACATGTATTTTAGGCCAGTGTTCGGAACAAAAAAGGGTGGAAACTTTTGGAGAAAGTCTGTGCTGGGAACTCTGTGCAGCAGCCATGCAATCATCCTGTCGTGTAAGGGGCCTTG
Organism: Acanthisitta chloris; assembly: GCF_000695815.1. Lineage (NCBI taxonomy): Eukaryota > Metazoa > Chordata > Aves > Passeriformes > Acanthisittidae > Acanthisitta > Acanthisitta chloris. Next base: position 4,555 of record NW_008664661.1, on the reverse strand, counting down.
TGCTGGGAAGGGTGGCTGGGCAGGTACTGTGTCGCTCCTCAAGGGCTGACACAGACACACTGCTGTGAGCAAAGCCTAGGAAAAGGCAGCAGTGGGCAGGTCAGTGTGGGAGGCAGAGAAATGG
>NW_008664661.1:0-4400 GCF_000695815.1 Acanthisitta chloris | reverse complement strand
GAACCACAAAGAAAGAGCAAATTCAGCCCTGCAGTGTTAAATTGCCTGCTGGATTTAGAGCCACAACACATTACATCTTCACCCTCTACTCCAGGCCAGCTGCCAACTGCAAAAAAACCTGCACTCAAACCTAGACAATAGTTGTCATTCTCATTTTGTTTTTGGTCCTGGGGGCCTGTATCCTTGGTATGACCAAGGAGATGTAAGAAGAATAGAACATGGAGATGACACCCCCTCGTTTGCCCTGCAGTGAGAAGCAGCAGGTCACCCTTCTTGACCCTGGGCTGGCCAGCATCCATCCCTGGCACAGAGTGGCTGCAAGCTGCAGGGGGCACTGAAGGAAAGTATCAGTGTCAGAAACTGCCTCTTGGACATGCAGCACTATTTCAGAGCAGGATCTCAGAGCTTGTGCTGGGGTCACTCCAGTCTGTCCACAACTTGGTTGTACTGGGCAGCCTAGAACTGGACTAGACACTCCTCACATGTGGCCTCACTAGCACTGAGGGGAGAGGAAGGACTAATTCCCCTGAGCTGATGATTCTTTATGCCTTTGGAAATGCTCTCCAGGAGGATTTTCTACACTGTCTTCCAAAGGATTGGTTGAGGCTGGCCAGGTTGTACTTCGTACATCTTCCTCCTTGCCTGGTTTGAAGGCAGGACTGAGAGCCAGTCATCTGCAACCTTTCCTAGTAGTGTCCACCTTTCAAAGACCATCAAGAGTGGCCTTGCAATGCCATCAGCCTTCATCTCTCTCAGCACACTTGGGTGCAACCCATCTGGCCCCACAAACTTGTATAGATTCAGGGTGTTGAGGTACTCCCTTACCTGGTCCTCCCTATTCTGGTCCTCCCTAATCTGGTATACAGCAGGCATATCCTCAACAGTATGCATTTTTTTCTGCCAGCTTTCACTCTCCTTAGGTTCTTCAGATTCTCATCATGGCTACTTACTGTGCTCGTGGGAACCAGAAGTCTTCTGTGAACAGCAGCTGTGCTGCTGGGGTTCAACCACAGTATCTGTTGAGTCCTTCTTTGACATAATGGAGAAAACCACTTGGATGCTCATACCCTTAAGCAATGCCTCTGGAACGTGCTAGTCACACTGGATAATTCCCAGGTTACCCATGCCAGTATGTGTGGTACATACCTAAAAAGCAGCACTGTATAGTAGAGAGCCAGATAATCCTTGGTAGCCTCTGCACAGCATCCTTAACAAAAGCCCCAGGCATGCAGCAAACCTCCATAAATGATAAAGCTGATCAGCAGATATGGGGCTTCTGACCCCTATAATGTACAGTAGTCCCCTCTAGCTATCACTTGCAACCTCCTTCCAGTCGTCTTGAGTGGCTCACATGCACTAAAGAAGCCCCTTTCTGTTGGTTCTGACAAGGCTGGGACTGAGGCTATGTGGCTGGAGCTACCATGCTTAAAATCCTGCTCCTCCAAGCTACTGGCAAATGTTGCTTGTCAGCAAACAAAGCTCTCTTGAATAAGCTCCTTGTGCAGAAGGAGAGGAAAAAAGTTTCTGAGTTTAATTTTTCAGTGTCACAACCTGGCTAACACTCTGCCCAACTCTCCTCAAACCCCTATTTGCAAGAAAAAGATGCACAGCAATCTGTTTGAGAGAGTTATTGAAATTATTGCATGCATAAGTGAAGATTGTTTCCCTTCTGACTTTCTCTCCTCTTTTTTTTGCATGTTTTTTTTCTTCAGCAGAAATTTGCACATCCAGTAACTTCTGATCCAACCATAAACACCCCTGAGGATCCTCAGACAAAGGGGCTTAACAGCACAAGGAGTTTTTCATGTTTTGTATCTGTCCCAGTGCTTAGCCATCAGATATGTAAGGCATATGTGAGGGGTTTCAGTGGTGGCTTGAGTCAGTATAATTTTTATTTCCTTTAACAGAAAAGAACTTGGGCCTTTATCTGCTTCAAACGTTGCCTCTTATATTCTTCCCTCTATATTAGAATGAGTGCCCGGGCTTCTGTCTACAGAGCTCTTCTGCTTTGTGTTGAATCCAACCCATTATACTTTCAACACTTTGACTTACATGGATATATATGGTCAGATATTGCAGGGTCTGTGGGAAAATACCAGCAGTACCTTTGCGCAGTTTCAAGTCTGTGTGTTTTACATCCCAAAGTCAAATCTTTGCACTGACTCTATATCTCTGCAGGACTTGATACACAGATGAACATGTGAGCAAACTTGAGTAAGGAACAGAAAATGCTGGTGTGTAAACCTGAGGGGTAACAAACAACAAAAAAAGAAAGAGCAAAGCTATTATGAAAATCAAATGCAATCAGTGGAAGTGCCAGTAATGCAGAATGAAGAAACCTGAGTATCAGTTCCACTGGTCACTGGAAAGGAGCAAAGTCATTGTGTATAATATGTTTAATCTTCTAGTGATGGAACAGGTACCTGAGATCATTTCATAAAAAGAACATATAAAGAAACACCTGACTCAAAACATGCATTTCTCTCCTCATTAAAAGGCAAATGTGGCAGACATGTTTGCCTATTCATTTTAAATCAATATCAGAAAGGAGCTGGCCAGTATCCTAACTATTGAGCCCTGTTCCTCCAGCTAGCTAAAGGTGACCATGTTGCTGTAGAAGATGTTCCTCTCACATGGTCATTTTAGACCCAGGCTCCTTTATATGTGTGGAGAGGAGTTTTTAATTCCATAACAGTAAGCATTGGGTTACTAATTTTGGGAGCACGTGTCACTTGGAACAGTGTCTTTTAGACCTCTGAGCTGAAAGGTTGGCCACTACCCAGTTCCCTGGTAAAGTTCACTGTGTTTTTTGTAATCAATTATTAAAACAATCAAGCACAGAAAAAATGTAAGTCAAGCATATCTGTCTTTGCCATCTGTCTTACTGGAGCTTGCCTGGGCTCTGGGGAAGTTTTCTAAGACACTCAGATTTCACAGAGCTTTGAATAAAATTTTCTGGTATTTAAGAAACTCTGATTTGCTGTAGTACAGCTTTAGAGTTGGACTTGGGAGTTACAGCCTTCACTCTCCTCATCTCCATGTGGACCTCCACTGAGTCTTGCTCCTGTCAATGGGGCACTTTTGTGGCTTTGAGCAACTTCTGTTAAGGGGTATTTTTGTCAGATGTAACAGTTGCTGTGGTCGAAATACAGGCCCTCTCCTACTCTGAGCTCTGCATCACCTGATCCTTGCCATCTAGGTGGACATGGGTGGAGAGGGCAGGGATGTGGCCACAGTGTCACAGCTTGTGGGTGCCATTGGTCCTGGGTGAAGGCCAGTATGGCACAGGAAGGGTGACTGCTGTGCCACAGTGAGACCTGAGGTCTGCAGGTATACAATGAACTCTCCTTCTGCCTGCAGGAGGATGAGCTGTTTTGGGAGCAGACCCCCTTCATCCCCTAGCCCTGGCCCACTCTGGATGGAAAACTATCTCCTCCTTGATGGCTGCCACCATCTCGAGGTCCAGGGACTCCTGGATGACTTCTCCCTCTGTGGCCCCGCAGAGGAAAGCAGGCAGAGGCAAGGCTGCCCTGACAGCCACGACAGCACCCCTCACACCTCCTCATCTTCAGCTTTCCTCAGGGCACCAAACCTCTGTGGAGCCATAGGGTTTTCCAGATTCTCCTTGCCAGCCAAGGCAAGAACCAAGAGGTCTCCAAAGCAAGGCTTGCAGTGTGGAATTCCCTAAATGTGTTGTTCCAGAGGAGAGTTCAGTACCATCCATTCACAAGATTGACTCCGTACCTGCCATTTGTCTCCAGTTACAGGTACTCCATATGTTTCTGCTCTTCCATACTGGTACTTTACTGTTCTAGGCTGTTTTTCACAAACAAAAACCTGAAACTTGGGAGAGAACAAAAGTTTCAGGTGCTTGTGCTCCTTTGCAAATTTGCTTCCTAATGCTTTGCTCAAGGTGGGTATGAGGATTGGTGTCTCTGAGGGGATATTTTGTTCTGTGAATTTGGGCCCTTGAGATTATTCTGCCTTACTTCCTCTGTCAGGCATTTCTTCATTCAGCGGGTAGTTACTTTTAATCGGGTTGGTTTTGTAATCGATGCTCAGGTCCAAAAGCAGAAGACCTTGAATTATACACGTCTAAAATAAACTCCTCCTTCTGGATCAGTGATTCGTACCATTTCTTTTTCTTTTTTTTTTTTCTTAAAAACCCTGAGAGTTTGGGAATCAATTAATTCCAGAGAACTCATGTTTCACTATCAAAATTGTGGCAGATCCTTACTTACAGCTTTTGTAGCTCTCAGTGCCTTCAGCTGAAATTAAATGCAAACTCCCCACAATCCAATAGTACACTGATTTCTTCACCTCTTTTTCTTTATGTGCTTGACTTACTTGTGTATAGAAATTAAGGCTTTTTTGTGTTACTGTGAGGTTGTTCAATTAGG
>NW_008664660.1:0-614 GCF_000695815.1 Acanthisitta chloris | reverse complement strand
ATGGACTCTCTGTTTAAGCCTTTAAGCCCAGATAGAGCTATCAGACAGAACCATTTATAATCAGCCTTTTCCTGTACAGGGTCCACACGAAAGAGAAGCCACTGTTTCAAACCACTATTAACCTTGGTGAATAGCTTTGTTCTGTAATCAGAAAAATCTTGGAGACTACCAGAGCAGGGAAGGACAGAATCTCATGTCCCCTCATTTCTCATGTGTTTCCAACTTAAATGATACAAAATCCCTCAGAGGTGAAAGGTTTTGGGTTTTTTTTTCACGCAGTCCCAGTAACCCATAGAAAAGTTTATCACATGACTGTTAGATCCATTATCTTATTATCATAATATTAGTTACAGTAGAAAGAGTAATCAGTTTAGGCTTGGCTTAGACACATGCTAATATAGGGATGCTCAGGATGTTTTATTTGCAGCTGAAGATGAAACCCTCTGAGGCAGACTCATGTATGTCTGGCTCCATGCTAGTATAAGATATGAATAGTGGTTGAAAATTATATCAATGCACCACAGTAACTTTGAACTCTGTGAAACTTTGGAATTCAAACATTTTGAAGTGCATCAAATTCCTGTTTTCAAAGCATTACATCAGCTTTTCCCTAC
>NW_008664659.1:8763-9855 GCF_000695815.1 Acanthisitta chloris | reverse complement strand
GTGGGGGCAGTGATCGTTATCTCCCAGACCCCGATAGCTCCCTCAGGGGCTGTCTGTATGGGCTGTTCTGTCAGGGACCCAGGGCACGCATAGAGTTACATCGGCCCATTATGAGACGCTTCACCCCAAGGGGGGGGAGCCAAGCATTCCCACAGGGATATAAGCTGGGGTTTGGACCAGCACAGGAGCCCTCCCTTTTTTGCCTGCTGGATCCCCAGAGGACAAGGAGCTGATGCTGAACCTTCGGGAGAGGACTGGATCTGCGGGACCACTGCTCCAACAGACCCATCACTCCAGGAGGACTGCAGCACCATTTAATCAGACTACTACCAACACCCTGACTGACACGGGGTCGGTTACTTTCTGACTCTGTCAGTGGTTTCTTTTTGTACTGTTGTATTTGTTATTGTTTTGTTTTTCCTATTAAATTGTACTTCTGACTTGGAGTCTCTCACTGGTTTGCTTTCAAACCAGCACAACCACATAGCAGCAGATGCTTCGGAGCAAACACAAGGGAGTATGTTTTGCACATCAGGACTCATTCCAATCTCACATTGCTAGGGGTAGATATAAAGCCTGAGCCTACTGTTCCTTTTAAAAGATTTTACTATTAATTATGAGTAATGTTTACAGGAATGTAATTTTTCCTCTAAAAGTTAAAAGCAATGCAGCAATACATACATGTTGCATTTGAGCTCCTAAATGTAACTCAAGGTACTGACATTTACTAAACTTGGGAAAAAAACCTGTCAAGCTCTCTAAACCCTCTATTTAAATAATGTTAGATAAGTCATTTATAGTTCCCTTCAAGATTGAATCTCCTGCTGGTCTCACAGCTTAATTGCTAATGCTGACACTTAGCTAACCTGTCCCGTACAGCCAGATCCCCCTTCCAAAACTATCCTTGCCATGATTGTCTGGCTGAGTCTGCAGACGACCTGAATATTACAGATTATATGTGGGAAATCGACGGGAGAAATGCGCACCCGATGGTGTCCAGCAAGACTCGTTTATTGATACATGAGTTACAGATTATATAGATCCATTAATGAGGCTCATACATATTGCAAAAGCAAGCTCATCATTGGCTGG
>NW_008664659.1:6741-8619 GCF_000695815.1 Acanthisitta chloris | reverse complement strand
CATTACCTAAACTCTAAAAGTTACATTTGTATACTTTCTTAGCTTGCAGGACAACTATACCTATTATTCATTTTAGCATTACCTAAGCTCTACAGGTTACATTTTATTTACTATGTTTGCTTACAGCTGCAGCTGTGAAGAAGTCTTTGTTTTCTGGAGAATCCTTCTTTGTTTTCCCAGAATAGTTCATCCTTGGGTTTGCAACATTGCTGAGCTTTCCCAGATAGCTTGCCCTTTGGCTACAACATCATGCTGCAAAAATAACTTCTAATGCTGAGAAGCTAAACTCCTGAGGCCTTCTTCTTAGTTATGTGCTCAAAGCTCCCATAAGCCTTTGCTCGACTCTTGCTCGCACAATGCTCTCTGGGAGCTGTGCCCCTGTTCCCTTAGCCATTCTTCAACAATTATATACATTTATGGTGTTTTTTTTAAATCGGTACTTTAAAGTGTAATAATTTGAGATGGTCATGCAGACAATTCTAGCACAGTGCCTGAGATGTGGTCTCTAGGTCGGGTCTTTAACCAAAGAAATGAAAATAAGTTAAAAAGTGATGCTATTATACATTTGAAAATCTAAAAAAAAAAATATTCATTTCCATATATAACAGCACTCTGGTTACTTTTACAGTTTGCTGCTTTATGAACTAAATCAAATGGACATCACTCTCCTTCCAAGCAGAGCAGTCAATGTCACTGTAAAGATGAGAATATGACATGCAATGCAGCTTATTTAGTATTACCAAAGCACTGCACTGAGGTTTCTGGCTGATTCCTACTTGCATCCAAGAACTGCAGTTTTCAGACCGTCTTACACCCATGAGACATATACAGATCCCACTAAATCCTAACTTAAAACTTACCCCAAAGTTATGAGACTACTGCAACACACATGTACCTCTCCATGCAACAGAAGACATAGAAGTTACATTAACAGCATTTGTTATTCAGCTTCAATATCTGAATTTTACTGTCCACACAATATATTCCAATTCTGACCATTCATATTATAGTAATATTTCATAGAATCGGAGAATGATTTAGGTTGAAAGGGATCCTAAAGATAACTCATTCCACGCCTCTACCATGGGCAGGGACAACTTCCACTGGACCAGGTTGCTCCAAGCCCTTTCCAGCCTGGCCTTGAATACTTACAGGGATGGGGCAGTCACAGCTTCTCTGGGCAGCCTGTGTCAATGCCTCAAAAGGAAGAATATTTATACCTAAGGATCAAATATTTTACGGACGAAGTATCATACACAACTTATGAACAGTACATTCACAGATTAAGAATAGCTTGGAAAAAAAATAAAAAACAAGTTCTACCTTGTAGATATATATTCCTGTGTAGGATCAGAGTTAGTGGTCTAAAGCAGCTGCACACCCCACAAATTTCTTCATATTTTTCAATGAGTTTCAACCTGCTTTACTAGAACAGGGAAAGCTGCAGTAACTGAGAAGCCCTGCTTCTTTTGCCTTCTTTATGAAAATCCTCAACTTTAACCTGCCAGCTTTTGCAACTCACTAGCCTATTTCTGTCACAGTCTTAATGTTCTGTTCTAGCTTCTTCCCTAATACAAGAGAGCTTTATGGAGCACGCCAAATGCCAGCCCCACCATGGGCTCCCGAGCCTGCAGAGGGGGCACCAGGCGATGGACCAGACAGCAGGGACAAGCTGCTTGTGGGACAGGGCCATGTCCAGCTCCCTGGGGTCCAGGGCTGGCCTTGTAGGCACTGCAAGGGATGCTGTGCCAAGGCAGTCACCTCTATCTCACGCCACCTCCTCCTCTTCCATCCTTCCTGCAGCCGGACAACACCAGCACTGGGCAGCACCTCATGACAGCCAGGGCCAGGCCTCATCCCTCTGTGGGCTCAGGCTGC
>NW_008664659.1:0-6720 GCF_000695815.1 Acanthisitta chloris | reverse complement strand
CTGGAGCCACCAAAGCATCATGTCCAGTGAGACACAGGAGCTGGAGTGGAGCAGCTGGGCCCACCCCAGGTGCAGGGCTCCACACTGGAAAGTCACCCAGCCACGGCAGCAGGAAAGCCTAGGGCACAAGGAGCACCAGCAGCACGAGGGCAAGGAGCAGCTTGCCTCCCTGGCACAGTCTTGGTGGCTCCATGACAGACTCAGCCAGGCAAGTATCAATGACAACTGCATGGAATAGGATGGGATGGGATAGGACAGGTGGATGAGCCTCCCTCCACCTGGGGCCAGACACTGCACCACACCACTGCAGCCCCATCATCTTCTACAGCTGCTCCTGCCACTTCCCCAGCAGGCATCTGCCAGTGAGACACAGGCAACCTTTCCTAATCCTACAATCCCAGAATCGATAGGCTTGGAAGGGCCCTCTGGAGATCATCTAGCCCAAAACCCCTGCCAGGGCAGGGTCAGCTAGAGCAGGTTCTGCAGGGACATACATGGACACATGGGTTTGGGATGTCCCCAGAGAGGGAGACTCCACAACCTGCCTGGGCAGCATCTTTCAGTGCTCTGCCATCCTAGGAGTAAAGAACTTCCTCCTCCTGTTGTGGAAGAACTAATTCCTCAAGAAACACCCTTTTCTCCTTTCTCATCTGACCTTGGGCAGCCACAGCTGACACCCCTGGAGGTGACATAGGCCATCCCAGCACTGCAGGAAGTGCTGCTGTGGCCCAGTGAGCTGCAGGCCTTGGCCACACAAGAGGACTGGCAGTACAACAGTGCCCAAGAGGAGTGCCATGAGATATGGGAAGAGGACCTTGTCTGTGGAATGCCCTTGGCCATGAAGGAAGACTGCAGCAAAAGTCAGCTGTTCCCAAAGGTGCCTGGTCCACCACTGCATCCAAACCCAAGAATCTTTGTATTGATTAACTTAAATTGCTGACAGAAATACCTACATGTCTGTACAGAACAATTTTCCAGAGGAAAGTAAATTGGGTACACACATACTAAAAGGAATCAGAACAGGACAAACAGGTCTTAACTGTCATGACAGGGCAATGGGGAATGGCTCCACACTGACAGATGGCAAGGCTGGATGAGAATTTTTTGAGTGTCGTGAGGCACTAGCATTCCTGGCCCCATCCCTGGAAGTGCTCAATGCCAGGCTGGACAGGGCTTGGAGCAACCTGGTCTTGGCCCACAGCAGGGGGGGATGGAATGAGATGGTCTATAAGGTCCCTTCCAACCCAAACCATTCTAGGATTCTATGAAATGAGCACTGATACTGCCCATTTGATTTCAGGAGCTAAACTGCAGTTTCTCTTACCTACATAATCTCTAGTTGCTCTCTGCCTCCTTCCAGAAATGATGCTAACAGTATGAAAACCTTGTAATTCAAACCAAGACTATGTCAGTTCTCCAAACACACCCTTATCTGCATCAGAAAAGGAGAGTGACAAAGCTCACTCAATAAGGAGGGGTTTGCAGTTTTCCAGGCATATTAAGTGTTTATTCACCTGCACATATTGTTTTGGGGAAGTTTTGGTGCAGTTATTGACACTGAAAAAATCCCAAGAAATGAGATGTTATCTTTCTGCAAAGATAAAAATCAGTTATGGAAATACTTCATTCATACCAGGAGATCATTCACTAGTCTTCACACAAAATGAGGCACAAAAGTGTAAGAGCATTGGGTTTACCAATTAAATAGGTAAAATTTTGCTAAACAAAACCATGAGGCAGAAACACATGGCAATCAAATTTCACGCACATAAAAGGGATTTTTAGGGAAAAAAATCTTTAGGATCCTCAGACTTCAGGAATTTTTGCCACTTTTAATCAGAGAAATGCACTGAAATAATCTTGGTTTTTAAAGCATGTTAAATGAGTCAAAATATTTCAGCTATAACTTAACACATGGCAATCATCAAACACAATCAAACCACCATTAAGAACTCACCTCTGATACACCAGCCACTTGTAACCAAGCAGCCTGGGAGATTTCAGAATGGAATACATGCACTCCTCATGACCAATTAAAAAAGTTTCCTACTGTTTTTAAGTTAATGAGTTACTTAGCAGGAAAGACTGCATCTGCTCACTTTACTTTCACTGATTTCTAATTTTCCTCCCTTTTTCCACTGCATATTTGATGACCACTCCTTTCTCCAATTCCCTTTACCCAGCCTGTTTTACTTTTCCACACCAAAACTGTTCAGACAGACACAAGCACCAAACACCCCTATGAGCTCTTTTAGAGAACCTGGTTGACCGTTAAGGGGTCTACCTTTGAAACTTGAGAGGAAACATTATATTTCATAGCTCTGTAGATGTTGGTTAAATTCTCTGTTTCTCCTCCACCCCCTGTTTCAGACACTACCAAGTCTGATGGCCACTGTCTGGGGTCATGAAAGTCTGTATTTCCAACCCTTGAACACAGGACACTAACCATTCGTCATGTACCAAACTATCCTTAAAACTCCACATCTTAGGACAGAATTACTTTTGGACAGCAACAAGAAATGCAACAGAATCATAAAGTGGCCCCCACAATGCTTAAATACAAGAAAAATAAGAAAAATGTCATCCTAAATTCTTCAGGCAGCTCTCAGCCTTCCTCTTCTGCATCAAAAGCCTGAATGAAATAGCACTGCAAAGACATTAGAATGGTCCATCTGGGTTCCACTGAAGCCTGAAGAGCCTTGCATGTAGCAGAAGTGATTAATCTTGATAGATTTACTGCAGGCAAAGAAGGCCCCTCATGGGGAAGGCAAGCAGCTGAAGGAAGGAGTGACAATACTGTGCATTCTGCTCCAGTTCCTTTAGCCCAGCAATTTCGTGTGAGTCAGTCGTCAACAAAACCTTACTTCTGAAGAGCACAATCTGCTTCCTTCACATCCCACCTACAGAGCAGTTGCTCTGCTCACAACCGAATAAGGGTTTTTTCAAGACCTTCTTGGTAAGCAGCCGAAATCAGATGTGAGCTAGTCCGGATGTTGTGGTCATTGCCCAAACTGCTCCACAAGATCACCTTTGTCTTTGACAGTTCACCCTACGCAGCCTGTCATATTCTAATAGAGCATTCTGAAAGGAGGTGACAGAGTAATGAAAACCTGAATACTATAAATGAGTCTGAGATGTACAGCTGATCTACTTTCTTAGTACCATCTCAGAAACCTAATGTTTTCATCCATTCTTTATAACATACAACCACTAACCACAAGGTTACTGCTGTGGTAATCCAATCTGATAATTTTTGATCATCAAGTCTACTAATTCTGATAAGGAGATGCCCAGTTACTAATCTCAAAATAGCTTATTTCAAAGGAACCACTAGTCACCTTCACTGGTCACCTTCACAGCCCTGTCCTGAACTAGAACTACTGACTGCAGGGAAAAAAAAACAACCAGCCAACCCTGCTGAAATCACTTTTCTCTAATGTTACATGAAATCCAAAAGAGCTTGATAGAAACATGTCATTCCAACCTTTTGCTTCATAACAAAACCTTCTGATATACAGAGCTCTAAAAAATACTGAAATGTTACATGATGGTGCTGGATGCCAATAAGCACATATATGCTTGTGGCAAACAATCTTGTTTTGAAGACCTAAACCCCAAAATTACTATATTTGCATCCACCATGTATTGGCCCTTCCATTAGCACATGCCCACTAAGTGACACAACTGATTTATAATAAGTTTTTCTGCCCTCTCTCCCCTCAGACACCATGTTTTGTTAGGGGCAGCAGAGCAGGTATGTCATAGAAACATAGAATGTTAAGGGGTTGGAATGGACTTTACAGATCACCCAGTCCCACCTCCCACTGCCACGGGCAGGGACACCTCCCACTAGACCAGGTTACTCAATGCCTCATCCAACCTGGCTTTGAACACTGCCAGGGTTGGGGCAGCCACTACCTCCCTGGGCAACCTGTGCCAGTGTCTCATCACCCTCACAGGAAAAAACTTTTACCTGATATCTAATCTAAATTTCCCCTCCTTCATTTTGCAGCCATTGCCCCTTGTGCTATCACTGAAATTCCTAACACAGAGTCCCTCTCTGGCTCCCCTGTAGCCCCTTCAGGTACTGCAAGGCTGCTATGAGGTCTCCATACAACCTTCTCTTCTCCAGGCTGAATAGCCCCAACTTCCTCAGCCTGTCTTTGCAGGGGAGGTGCTCCAGTCCTCTGACTGTGGCCTCCTCTGGACTTGCTTCAACAGTTCCAGGTCCTTCTCATGTTGATGGCACCAGAACTACACACAGTATTCCACGTGGGATCTCACGAGAGAAGAGTGGGAGAATCACCTCCTTCAACCTGCTGGCCACACTCCTTTTGATGCAGCCCAGAATTCAGTTGCCTTTCTGGGCTGCAAGCACACACTGCCAGCTCATGTTGCATTTCTCACCCACCATCATGCCCAAGTCTTTCCCCTCAGGGCTGCTCTCAATTACTTCCCCACTCAACCTATAAGTGTGCCTGGGATTGCCACGGCCCAGATGTAGGACCTTACACCCTGATTTGCTGAACTTCATGTTAAAATGAACTTCATATGTTAAACCTGTTGAAGGAGCTTTTGCTGACAGGATGTGAATCCCAGAAACACCTTTCTGTTATGAAGTTTAGAGATCTTCCATTTAACTTTTACAGATAACTAAGTATTTACAGCATTTAAGTACTTCCTTGTCCCAAACACACATGCAACAAAAGATATCTCTAGTTCATTAATACAAAATTCCACAAGATCTGTTAGGGACTCCTTAACTTTGCTCCTTTTTAAAGCTGGCAGTTACACTCCCGCACTAAAATGTCATACTTGTGGTCAAATCTCCCTGAAGGCGCAAAAGCCTCTAAAATTCATCAAGAGCTAACCAAATTTATAAAAAAAAACCAATAACAATCATTTTTCTGACCTCCTACACAATTCCTACACAACATTTTATGAAATAATTACTGCACCAAACCACCAATCTGAGAGTAGAATGACAGCATCAGTTTTAGAAAAACATCCTACCATAGAGGGAAAGAGCAGTGGTATGGGGACAGTTACAGAAAACAGTTACCCTTACTCTTACCTTCCTACAGCTCTAGAGAAGGTCAGCACTCAAACACAGTATGTTCTGGAATACATGCAGAAGTAACTTCTTTAATCCAATCAGTAAACACTGTTAGAAGAGAGGAAGGCTGGGTCAAGCTCACCTTACAATTTCTGTGTAAAAGGTTCAACTTCCTCCACCTGTTACAAGACTACTACAGGTAAACAATATATTTTTCAAAGGTTTCAAGAAAGGAAAATTCAAATAACTATCTCTGCTCTTCGCAGTGGGCAGGTATTTCTATAAAGGTTTTGTTTGCTGCCAGCAGGATGGCTGCACTGGAACAAATAGGATTTCTTGCTCCTAGTAACTTTTGTTAGCCATCAGCATGTCAAAAACACCTCAGCTTCTTAAACACACTATGTTAGAAACTGACAGAGAGTAGGTTTAGATGAGATACCAGGAAAAATTTTTCCTTGGAAGGGTGATGAGGCTCTGGCACAGGTTGCCCAGAGAAGTTGTGGCTGCCCCATCCCTGGAACTGCCCAAGAACAAGTTGGAGCAACCTGGTCTAGACGAAGGTGACCCTGCCCATGGCAGGGGGGTGGAACCAGATGGTATTTAATATCCGTTCCAACACAAACTGTTCCAGGACTCAATGATTCTATGATCTTGGGATCTTCCTATTCACCCGATAAAACCCCTGGAAGGAAGCACCAGAGCCATCTAATCTTAGCAGTACTTTGCTATAAATAATTTCCTACTAAATTTGGCAGGAAATACTTGGGATTAGACACTGTGCTAGAAAAACATCAGCACAGGACTGGAAGGGAAGGAGCTGATGGCTGCTTCAGCCAGGTGAGAGTGCTGAGCTGTGTCCATCACTCCCTGGGCTGTTCATGGGTTCTGCTGATGCAGCAGCACTGTAGAAATGTGGAAAGAGAAAACAGCCCATGGAAAGGACAGCATGAGGCCTTCACGAGCTCCTGGCAACCTAAGGAGCAGTTTTTAAGCCATACCAGCTGGTGCAACTTCAACAGCTTTAACTTGGGAATTGACAAAATGTGGGATTACACAACTCAGCAGCCTCTGTTGGGAAACGACCCAATCACTCAGGAGCCTCTTTCTGCTCCCCTGCACCCCAAAACTGATCCCTGCAGGAAATACCAACAACCTGCTTACTTCTACAAATATCTCAAGTGATTAAAACTGCAGCCCAAACATTATCCCTCGGCACAAGCAAGGAAAGAAATCAGATTATGCTCCCACAAACCGGCTACCCTCAGCACGGAAGATTAAAAAGAATAAATAAACAAACAGTGCTTAGTATGAAGGCATAACAGGCAATAAAAAGCCTAGTAATTAAGGTAAGATAAAAATTCTTTTGTAAACTAAAATACACTTCATTTTTAATGAATACTATCTTTCAGAAATATGAAAACAAGCTGCTAGGAGTGACCAGGAGGCACGGCAGACCTATGATGCTGCAGAGCCCTCCAAAACCATCCGGTGTACAAGAAAAGAATAGAAAACATGCCAATCTACCACAGGATCACCTGTAACTATCACCTAATCATTATTCATAAATGCCATTAAGAGCACGAAATAAGAATCAGGGGTATGAACCTCTCCCATTCGGGGTCCAAGCGTGGACACGGGCACAACCTCGCGGCTTCTCCAGAGGG
>NW_008664658.1:28986-29367 GCF_000695815.1 Acanthisitta chloris | reverse complement strand
GGCTAGGCTAGGATAGGATAGCTCTTTACCCTTCTCTCCCAGGTTTCTGGAGGAGAGGGAGAAGCTGGATCCGGGACCCTAAGCTCTTCCCAATCCTCCTGTCAGCGTTCAGCAGCCCCTGCACCCGCCGAGGCAGTGGGGAACGGAGCAATAAACTTTTGTACAAAGACTGCATTGCTTTTTGGGAGTGTTTTTTCCATCATGGTCTAACACACTGTCAGAGGATACAGAAATGCCCTCCAGAGTGCCCCACTCTTTTTGTCCCAAGTGCTCGGTGCCCTGGTCAGAGCATCCCACCCGACCTGGGCAAGCTGGAGGGTCGCAGCAGCAGGAAGGATGCAGGTTGCAGCAGGAAGGATGCAGGTTGTAGCAGGCAGGATG
>NW_008664658.1:21930-28710 GCF_000695815.1 Acanthisitta chloris | reverse complement strand
GCGGCAGGGAGGATGCTGGATGCAGCAAGAAGGATGCTGGATGCTGGTTGCAGCAGGAAGGATGCAGGTTGCATCCTCCCAGGACGATGTGACCCTCCACGCTGCAGCCAAGAGGCACTGCCAGGCACTGCTGCCAGCTCTGGGCCCGCGGCAGTGAGCCGGGATACCTTTCCCGAAGTGCTCCCAGGAGGTGGCACCGGGCTCGGGGTTAATTCCCTGTCCCACGGGCTGAGCTGGTAGCAGAGCCAGGTTTGGCACGGCAGAGTGGCCTGGGGGGACGCTAAGGACAGAAAGGCTCCAGCCAGTGCTTTTAAAAATACTTTTGGCAGCTGCTGCCGCTGCGGGCGAAGGGATGCGAAGGCTTCAGCACCCGGGACAGACGCCAGTCGCGGGTCCTGCCGGACTCCTCCAGGCTCCTCCGGGCTCTCCTCTCCTGCCAGGGGCTCAGTCTCCCTCCTGCCCAGTCCCAGGACACAGCCAAGCCCCTCTCCAGCACAGCTTTCCCAGCTTCTGTTCCTCTAGCGCCTGGCACTCGGCTGCAGCAAAGCCTGTTCTCTCTTTCCCCCGCGGCGCCTGGCACTCGGCTGCAGCAAAGCCTCTTCTCTCTTTCCCCCCCGGTTTTGTGCAAAGCCCTCTCCTGCCTCCCAAGAAGAACAGAGTCCTAAGCAGAAAGAAAAGCTCCAGGCATTGCCTATTCCAAAGGAACTGAGACACACAGGGGCCCTGCTGCCTGCACTGAGCCCCGAGAGTTCAGCAAAGGGGCAGTCGCATCACAGAGCTCATATATTTATTGATCAGCACCAGAAGCAATCCATGTTTGGGATGAAAATGAATTTCCTCCCCATGGAAAAAGTGAAGGACCACTTAACTCTCATAATTGCTGCATGGCCACTCCAGAGATTTTTTTACAGTTCCCTTAGTTTCCTGCGCTGTTGTCCCCTCATCATTAAGTTTCCTTCTTAATCTAACCAAATTGCAGGGCAAGAGAGTTTGGGTGGAGTTTTGTCAAAGGGTTTAGTCACTGGGAGATGGAAGGAATCCAAATCCAGCCTCTTCCTCAGAACAGGACTACAAAGACTCTTTCCAATCAGCTCACACTCTTCAGCTGCAAAATGGCACTAGGAGAATGGACATCACTGGGAGGATGTGCAGCAGGGCAGGGCAGGACAGGACAGGACAGGACCATCAGCAGAAGGAATCCACACAGCACCAGCCCCCAGGGTTACAATCTTTAGCCTTACAGGGCTGAGAAACAAGGACAGAGAATGCTCCTGCTGGGGAAGGGGCAATGTCACCCTCAGCTGAGCTCTGCCCATGCTCCATCCTCCCCCTGGCAGGTATCCACACCTGAGGCTGCCAGCAGCATCCTTGGTGCTCTCTGTCTCTGCTCTGAGCAGCCAGAGCTGCTCTCTCATGGGTCTTCATGTACCCACACCTCCCACCCCATTCCTCAGGATTCTGGGGAAATGTGCCAGTTTCCCATCCCTAAAACCAGTCAAAGTAAGCTTTTTGTAAGGACCTGTTGCCCTGGTGAGACTCCTGACAGGCGTTTTCCTAGGGAAATGCCCAGCTGAGGATGGGCAACACCTGGATCTTGGCTATCCATTGCTGGGCTATAAAGCCTAAACTACACATTAATCAGGGTGATGATACTGAGACACCACCAGCAAGCAAACAAGTGAGTCTTACAGCTTCAACAACGATGAGCTGAGTTCTGACATCTTACACTCCATTTGCTTTGGCAGGACAGTGAGGTCGATAACAGAGGGCAGAATTTGGCTGTGAAAACACAACAGCTAATGTGACAGGCAGTCACTTTATCCCATCTATACACTTCCCTACATAGTATTTGAAAGAGAGAACAAAATCTCCCTGTCTTAGAAAAGTGTTGAAGTCAGACCCCTACATCTTATTTATGTCCTGTGGAATACAGAAGATGAGAAAGGAACAAATCAGTAAAGAAAGGAGTAGCAGGGTCTGGCTTAATGACTAAAATCCTGAAACATTAGATTGTTTCACTGGGACAGGTCACTCAAAGCTAAATATTTCACCCCTGAGATTGATGTTGTATCCCTGAGTATTTTGCTGCTGGGTTTGTGCCCCAGGGGTTGCTGTACAGATGTGCTGAGCTCTGGAGCAAACTCGGATCTGCCTTTGTGCAAAGACAGTGCTAGAAAACACTTAGTGTGTGTGTATGAGAGAGAGGAAAGAAACAAAAAATACAATATCAGATCCTAATTATCTAGATTGGACACTCAATGACTAATTCTGGTTTATCTTCTCACACGTTTGCAGTTTACAAAACAAAGTTAAAGCTTGGTGCCAACAAACACACACAAACACCAAGAGCAGCAGGAAGAGAATATTTGTAATTAACTCATGAATTATACAGACATTGCAGCGTGGAGTGTTCATTAAAAAAATAAGCTGTCAGGACAATTATTAATAGCACAAAATCAGAATGTTGAGGCACACTATAATACAAAAAACTCGTGTTGCCTCCATTTACTGAAAAAAGAAAGCACTGAGGGAAAAGAGAGCTCTTATAACTAAGGGTTTGTCAGACCACACTGAGTTGGGCTGACTTCAGGCTATATTAGGGAAAAAGTAGCATTTGAGCATGACTTCACAACCTTGAGAATGTCCTTTCTAGTGTCATTTTGGTCGCTGATCATGTGAACAGTATGTGCACATGTTTGTACACAAACACCATGTTAACACGTTTAAGACATGAGAAATATTTTATCATCCTAGTATTACTTAGAAACTGCTCAGGAGATTCGTTCAAGGTCTATATTCAGCTTGAAAAGCCAACAAGTTATTACTAGACTGACAGAGCCAACTTAGCTCATACATTTGTTCTTGTTTTGGTTTAGAATAACACGAAACGTTAGGAAAACACAGGATAAGGAAAATGCAGGCTAAGCAATAAGCTTCATGATTTAAAACTGCATTTCTGTAAAAAAGATCAATTTTTAGCTGCTCTATACACATAAAGACAATGCTGGAAGGGGAGTTTGCAGCAAATCTGTGGGTTTGTAACCTCATTTAAGAATAGGCAGCTTTTAGTTCATTTTAAACCCTTCCGGTTTTAGCTAGCTGAAAAAACTTCAGCACTCAAAGAAACAAAGAAATACTTTTTGATTTGAATATATTAAATTAAGACTTCATTTTTTTACCCCTCCCAAAACACACATAGACACAAATCCATCCATTATTCCATGGGGACAGACTGTGATACCTTTCTGACCGACACCGAAAATTGTCTATAAAGTTCTCATCGAGCACGTTCCCTTTGTGACAGCACAAGAAGATTATTTCTGAATCCTGACACCTGCTCTTTAAATTTTATTGATGAAGGTTCAAGCCTTGCCATCGAGGCTTAAAGAAATCCCATTATTTAAGGGTTTGGCTGTTAGTAAGGACTCGTGTTTGGCCGCGGTGCCGACGCCGGTTGCTGCGGGGCTGGAGGCACAGGCTGTCCCTGAGGTGCAGATCGAGGTGCTGCTGCAGTTGGGAACTCACAAATACAAAGTCTCAACGGTCATATCACCTCACCAGCAATGGGGAAAGAGAAGTGGCCCAAATCTGGGATTTTCAGCACACTCCGTGGTATGCGGCGGCTGCGCATAGTCCATATATAGAAGGAAAGTGTTCACGATGCTTTAGGTGTCCTAAAAGTAGATTCATCTTCAGCTTTTACTCTTCACCAAATGAAAAAGCCTTCTGTTTGCCTTGTAAAAGGTGATTTCTCTATGGAAATCTTCTAACTGAGCAGTTACGAGCAATTTGGGCATTGTTTCCCATGTCCATAAATCTGACCATAGGGGTCTCTTGAAAGAAAATTGCTAAGAATTTCCAACTGGACTATGTAATCACAGCTCCTGGTATCAAGAGGAGGGGGAGTGACATGAAATCACTGACTTGTGACATACATTCCTCAGCAACAGCAGCTGCTGCCTAATGACAGCTAATAAAGGGAATCTTCCCTTGACAGAGCTGCATGCCTGGTGGGACTGGAATGTGCCCAAGATAAACCCACTGATAACCTAGGAAGCAGAGATCACACCCAAAGAGTATAAAAGACAAGCTTGGGAAGAGAGAGGACAGGACAAGGAAGAGAGAGACCTGAAGGGACATCTCAGGAGAAACAACTTGAACTTCCCTACTCCCAACGAACTCAGCGCCATGGACACTAAAGGCTCCTTTTCCTATAGCTTCTTCTTGCTGCTGCTCATCCAACTCCAGTCCAGCACAGCCAACCCTCTCTACAGCCTCAGCCCTGCCAAAGAACTGGCCAGCATGGAGGTGAGGACTCTCTCCTTTCGCAAGGTTAAACTTTGGGGTGCTTAGTAGAACTTGACGTGGTGCTTTGCCTTTCTTTTCCATGATGGGGTAGCAATAGCCACATCAGCCATTGCATGCAGGGGACAAAGCCTCAGCTCTTCACAGGGGTGCAGAGGAGCTCTGTGGAGCAATATCCTCCTGTGTTGGGTTCACTTGAACTCGTGGGTAGCAGAGGGAATCGAAATTGTGGTGTTGTAGGACATCTGCTTTGGGGTTTTGGTTCTTTTTCCTCTTAAAGATCCATATTCTTCGTCCCAGAGAGAGGAAATAAGCAGAGTAGGTCTATAAGAGCAAAGAAATCTTCCAGGTGGGCTCCTTTCTATCCCACTGAATGGCAGAAAGGGTGAAGCAGGGCAGCCACACAGCTCTGGCTTTGTGGGTTGAAGAGATGTGGATGGGAGATGAGGAGGTAAAGTGGAGCATCCAAAGACAAACCTTTAGAAATGTTGCTAGAGGAAAAATATAATAATTCAGTATGTCTCATCCAGAAAAGCTTTGAGACCTATGAAATTACCAAGTGCAAATTTGAAGGATTGACAGAGAACATCCATCGTTGCAGCACAATACAAGCTTAAGACTTAGTCTTGTAAGATGAAATCTGAAAGCTCAAACCTTTCCTTGGGCTGATACCAGTGATAAGATGAAATCTGAAAGCTCAAACCTTTTCTTGGGCTGATACCAGTGATCAACTTCCCACAGCTGCTCTCAGGCCCTGGGAACAAACTCCCTGAGATGATCAGGACATTGTCAGGAGAACCTAAAATCACCCCATGCCTCTGGGCTGTTTCCAGCAGCCAAGAGTGGCTTCCAAATGCATTCCCAATGCAAGCCATAAGGCTCACTCCTCTCTATTCTGCTTTTAGAGATGGACAATTAGGATCCTCTAATTGGTTGAGCTGCCCTGAGAAGGTTATCTGATGCCTGTCATACAAAACTTTACAGAGAATGGTGCCCAGGGAGCAATCACACACCAGGCATATATTTAGCATTACATTTAGCATTTTCAGAGAGATGTGTGTTACTTTCAGGAGCAGCAATCCTGTAACTCCTGGGGCATAGAGTAATGAAACACCAGGAGCTTCTCCAAGTGGTGCCATTGAATAATATGGATCCAGAGGTTATCTGAGATTGTTCACCACTGGTGGGCTGAGTGATAGCTCCCTGTCCAACTCAGACCTTGGTTTTCTTTCTCTGTCTTCTAACCTTGCCAGAAAGATGCACTTGAGGGCAAGGAGCTTCATTCAGCTCTCAGCTCGAGCTGCCCATAGATGGAATTGCTGTGAACAGGGATTTAGTGCATAGGACAGAGCTCAAGGGTCATCAGCACCCCTGAGATCCATCCTGAGAGTCTCCCTAGGGCTGGCCATGGGACCACTGATGAATGCAGAATGGGATGACTGGAAGAGCTAGCAAATGACCACAGAGAGTTTCATTAAATCTATCTTCTCTTACAGGCTCTGCTAGAGAGACTGGAAGATAAGTTTGCAATGATTGAAGCTCTGGAATCCAATCCCAACCTGCAAGAACCCAAAACCCAGGAGGAGATCCTACCAGAACTTGTAGATGACAGTGACGACCAGAAGGCTGAACCCAGACTTGCAGCCAACACTCCTCAGTCCTACAGGAGCCCCTTCCTCAAGAAACTGAGGGGGCTGCAGGTGCCCAGGATGATGAGAGATTCTGGCTGCTTCGGGAGGAGGATTGACAGGATTGGCTCCCTCAGTGGGATGGGCTGCAATGGTGAGTCTGCCTGAGTCACTTCTAGCACAGAGTCTGTGCCACAGGACAGGGCAGGAACAGAGTCTCATTCCAATCTCTAAGAAGACACAGGTTGAGAAAGTGCTGGGTTTGGTTGAGGGATAGTTAACTTTCTTCACAGTGTTATATAGTCATTAACATCAATCAATTTTAGACTAGTATTTAAGCTTGCATTGATTTTATAAAAAAAAACCCAACCTTGTGTCTATTGCTTTGGTAGGTAACTCTATTGTTTTGGCAGGTGGCACATACCAAGACAGATTCTAGTAACATTTATTTCATGTTTGGCTTGCAGGTGGTTCCAGGAGGTATTAGGACAACTTCTCTATTCCCTTCTCTGAAGAATGCTTTACAGTACCTGTTCCTCCCCAGGATGAAAGCTCCTCAACAGAAAGTTATTCCTATTTTTATTTATTTATTTATTTATTTATTTGATGCCTTTTTTTTTTTTTAAAGAACATTTCTTACTCTAGCACCAAGAGACCATCTTTAAATAAAACTAACACGTTAGATGTCTATGCTGGACCTCTCTCCTGTCTGTTGCATTAAATTTTCTTGTACTTTCCTGAAGTCAAAACTCTAATTTTTATTGGTATTCTGGTACCCACAAGGCTGGATCTTAACTTACACAGGATGGGGAACGTATGAAGTTGGTAGAAATGAAAATTAGTTTTT
>NW_008664658.1:16586-21865 GCF_000695815.1 Acanthisitta chloris | reverse complement strand
TCAGCATGGAAAGACCAACATGAGTCCTCCTATAGACATGGTTTCAGTAACGAGAGTCCTTTTGCTGGTTTAGACTATTCAGACACAGAAACTGCCACAAATCCCTCATGTAAGCAAAATTCACATGGAAAGAAACCAGAAAAATCATGACAGTCCACAAAGTTTCAAGATAACCAGAGGGAGGAAAGGGAATTCATTGTATTTGCCTTCTAGCACTGACCAAATAAAGGTTATGAACATCAACAGAAAGATACATCATGAACTGTGTCTTGTCTCACTCTGCATGGGGCTGAGATGCTGATTCCCAGCATTTCTTGAAGGATTCCCAGCAAGCTTGAATCCTATCATAATATTCCTCATAAGAGGGTAGGTGGGATCACTCCAATTACAGAGCAGCTTCTCCAGAATATTTATCACTTGCTGGGAATGGTCTCTCATAAAGTTGTTCTAACACAGCTCATGGGAACACTTCAAGCCTCACTAAGGTTTCATTTAAGCCTTTGTAGCTAGATGTCATGCCTAGGAGCTGAATTTGACCCAAAACATATTCTCCACACACACCAAAGAGGGTTATATTGCCAAGACCACATTCAGTCAGCACCCAAAGGCCAAAGAGTTTGGATTCCCACATCAGCCCCAGCAATGGCACTGAGCCCAGCACAGGACAACTGTCCTGTGATTGCACATACCTTAGGAACTGTTATTTTCAGCATCTAATTTTGGGTCTCATTCCCAAAACTCATTACCTGAGCACCCCAGAAGACAAGTTTAGGTCCTGAGAACACAGCAGCAACTGGAGCAGTTCAATTCCTACTTTGCCTATGCAAATGCACATAGGGAAAGGAAGGAAAACTGGTCAGCATAGGCTGGGGAGAGGCAGATGTTCCAGAGCCATGAGAGGTGCTGACAACAGCTCTCAGGAGCCACAGCTACAGTGGGAGGGGAAGTTTGAGTGCCACATGTCACACCACTCCTGCACATGCCTGTTCACAGCCAAAGCTGCTACACCTCTCTAACAGAGCCCTAACACATCACACTGCTGACAAGTCACCCTCCCAGTCCTTCCTGCACTGCTGAGAGGGATCTGTGTGCTCCCTGCCATGCTGGGCCTTGTGATCCTTCCCTAGGGAACAGCAGAAGCCTAATCTGAGGGAATCATTTTGCTCCACTCCAATGGGAAGCAACACCTAGTGGGATACAAATCACTTGTCAGAGCCTCTCCTTCCAGCAGCACCAGCTGAAGGTGAGATAGTGTCCCACAGGTTTCCCTGGCAGGAAAATCAATTCTCAGGTCAAGACCCTGTGGAATAGTATCCACACAGGTTTCCCTGGTAGGAGAATGAATTCCCAGGTCAAGATTCCCAGCAGCTTCCATGAGACATCTCTGCAGTGAGAGCTCCAGTGATTTGGATTTACTCAGTGAAGGTTTCACAGGTCGAGGGGAGTGAAGTCACCCTTTGGGGAACCCTTGTGGGGACAATAGTGCTTTGTCTCTCAACCAAGCTTTCCAAACACACCTGTTTCCTACAGCAGCAAGATGGGAACACACAGGTGGATCCCTCCACACTAGCCATAGGCAACAGACTTCCCCTGTGCTGCTATAAAGGAAAGTAAAAACAATCCACACTCTAACAGTAACAGCTCTTGCTGGAGCTGAATTTTACCCAGTCAAGCAAAACTTACACAGACACTGTAAATTGTCCCTCCCTGTCAGCCCCTCAAGGCACAAACCACTAATTAGCTGAGTGGAATGTGCTAAAAATGGCAAGAAGAGTCGATGCTGCCTGACCCAAAGCCAGGTGGGTCCAGTATTAGCAGCAAGCCAGTTCCTGGTGGAACAAGTCTGTATTGGCTTGCAGACAGTATGTTAATAGACCCTGAGGTCTGGGAGAACCTAATTGAGGGTAAGCAATCGAGGAAAAAAAGCATCTCTGACTGGATTTTTACTGCTACTCCCATAAACACACTGAGCTGTAAAGCTCCCTCAGGGAGATCTCACAGCCAGGTCAGGATGGAACAAGCACTGGGAAAATCTGAATGGGAGAAACTCAGCCCTGATCAGCTCTACAGGTAAAGAGCATCACCCCCAAGGACAAGCAAAGCTCTGCTGGATCACAGAGCAGGGAACAATCTTGGGAACTGCCACTGTGCAAATGAAGGAAGATCCCAGTGGCATCAGAGAAGGACCAGGCTAACACACTTCACCTGGCTCTAATGACATTTGTCACCTCCTGCCATGCCAGACTTCACTTCCTCACAGCTCCTGGCAATCCCCCTGACTGGCAGGGCATAATTCAGCTGCTTCCTTTCCTTCAAACACAATAATTCCAGCAGCATGCTCCATATGGAAGGCACAAGCCTCACTCGGAACAGAGCTCTGCTTGGAGTAGGGTCTACTTCCAGGTTAATTTGAGGATTTCTTTGCCCCTCAGACACTGCACTGTGCCTCAGCAGCTTCTCACTGGATGGCATGTCTCCCTGAAATCCAAAAGAATGCCAAGAGGAGCTGTCAGCACTGCTTTGTTTCTCTCAGGAATCCTGCACACACCCTGTGCTGCCGCAGGGAGACGTGGAGCTGTGCCAGCTCACAGCCCAGGCTGGCCACAGCCAGATTGCTTGATTTACTTTCCATGAATCTTGGCCCCTGAAGGCCTTTGCTGATTGACATCTGCTTGATAAGTGTGCCCCACACTTTTATGTGGGAAGGAAGGAAGATTTGTAAGACCTTTCCCCTTCGTTACCATCTCCTGACTGCTCTCGTGGAAAACCAGCACAATCCTGTACATAAAAAGCAGCAGAGTGGGGAGGAGGGGAAGGTTATGAAAAGGTAGTGGGAAGGCAGCTAGTCAGGCCTGCTATGCTGAGAGTTGGGAAGAAGCAAAACAAAGTTAAAACCAGTTTGTAAATTTAGCCATCCCATGGAGGTATTTAGTGTAGGCCTCAAGGAGCTGCTGTGGGAGTCAGGAAGGGGTACCCTGTCTTACCTGTTGGAGTCAGAAGTGCAACACAGTTCATCTATTGGAACTGGTGTATAAGGGGTCCAAAATCCTTAAAGAAGCCCTGAGATGTGTGTTAAACCCTGCACAGCCCATAGAGCAGTTTGTGCCTTTATTTCTGCAGTGTTGAGACATGGAGAAAGGGACATTCTGCTCACTTGGAAACACTGATACCTCTCCCTTCCCAGATGGTGCTGGAACTCACTGATGGCTCATTCCAGCTACCAACAAACCTTCTCATGGCTCTTGAACAGCGTTTGAACAGCTACACCAGATGCTGAAGAGGCAGAGTGTGTCCCATCGCCACCAAAAGAGCTTCAGCACCCTGGACAAGAAGAGCAGCTTCACTCTCCTTCCACACAGGCTCAGCCCAAGCTTTCATTAACCTCCTGAGAGGAAGGTGAGTCCTCAGGTAAGGAAAGCAGCATGTGCACAGTTCAGCTCCTGCTCAGACACTGGCAATTCCCTCCTTTGAGACAATTGTGAGAGAACATGGACTGCAGTGGTTGCAGTGCTGAGTGATCACACTCACCCCTGCCCAGCTCAGAGCACCTTCTGCACAAACTGTTAGATCCACACAGCTCATAAACAGCAACTACTCCACTCCCTCCAATCACTGCACTTAGATGTTGCCATGTTCTACTGTTTTTATTATCATAAAGGGCAAAAATAAAACAATACTAGAAACATCAAAAGGCCTTGAAAGTGCTGAAGGAGACACACAAACATTTTACTCTCAGACATGTTCTGGTTACATGAATACTTCCCAAGTGCCATAGTTCAAATAAAAATATATTCATACAAATTTAAAAAAAATACAGTCTATATACACTGTGGAATTAGCTTACATCATTTCATAACAAAACCAGTGCAAAAAAAAACCAAACCCCAACAAATGGAAAGGTAAGTTGCTACCATTGGAATGGCTCACAGTAATTAACAATTCCAAACTGCATAACTAACACTGCACAGGAAAACATGAGGCAGGGGAGAATGCCCCAGACTAACCCCTAACCTTGCCATCAGAACTAGTCCAGTTCTGGGTTATTACTCCTTTAGTGTTGCTCTGAGTAAAAAGTTACAGGCACCTATGTTAGAGTTTCTTGGTAAATCACTAAGCTACTAAAGCCAGAGTAGAACAGTTAGTGTGGTGGAAGAAAGGAATTCAGGGACCAAAGTGTGAGAACAAGAATGATTCAACACCAGCCCCTTTGCATCAGTCCTCAGCAGAAGGGAAATGCACCTCCAAATGTCAGGTGAGGCTGTAATGCCCTTTCTGCAGACTACAGAACACTGCACAGAGACTTCCCTTTAAAGCAGTGACAGGGTCACTCATCATCCTCATTTCTTTAAGGGAGTGAAAGGGTGTGTTCTCCAGCTGAAATGCTTGAATCAGATGCACAGGCAGAGCAGACAGTGCTGACAGCAGGCTGAAGGCCTGAGCTGCTGCTCAGACAAACCTTGGCTACACTCTCCAGCCTGACCTGTCTGGATTGCCTATCTCTGGCCTAAGCAGTGATGACAAGACATCCTGCAGCAAAATATCCTGTGGTTTGTGTACAGAAATCAAGCAGGACCAGCTCAAGGCAAACAATCTAAGGAGCCCTATTCACGTGCAGGAAGAGAAGGAACCTTCCACACATTCAGTCATCATGAGCAAGAGGAAAATCATTTATCATGGAGACACAGGACATTCTTGACAAGTGCTCTAACAGTACAGGATTGCTAATTCCACATGAGAGTGATCTGAAATCCCAGGAAAACAGGATTCCTGGGATTTGTAACTGCCCAGGAGCACAAATCCTTTGAATGAAAGGCAGGTTAATGGAAGCATGTTTCAAACCTACAGTCCAGCTTCAGTTAAGTGCAAAAGGGTGCTGGAAGTTTCTTGGGATAGCTCAGTGTAAGACCAGAGGAACACAGGCAATTTAGACATCATCTGTAGAGACTATCCAGAGAGAACAAACATCCATACTCTACTTACAGGGAAAGAACTTGCAAACCAAGAGTTGCAGCTGATGCTCTAAGGAAATACAGAAACACAGAAATTACAATACTGTCTGATTTCCTTCTGTCACAACTCCCACCTAGCTTAGCTCCTTGTGGCAGACAACAGGTTAACTGGAGGCTCAGAGGCTGTGTAGGAGCTTTTCTGGGCTACATTCCCCATGTTACTTGGCCCAGTCTCTTGGCTGAGAGAATGTTCTGTGCTTTATCAAGCCAATCAGCTCTGCAGCCCCTGGAGGCACAACTCTGGCTTCCCACTGAGGGTTATCTGCATGC
>NW_008664658.1:11219-16566 GCF_000695815.1 Acanthisitta chloris | reverse complement strand
ACAATACAGGTGCTGGCCAGGATGGTACCTGCTAAAGCACTGAACTGGCTGTAACTGGCTGCTAAGTGCTGATTTTACAGATTGTTGCAGTCGGTAGCAAACATTATCCCAAGCACTTTTAGAGCACAGACAGGCTCACTTATCACCTGCAGCAGATCCTGCCTTAGTCACCAGCACCATGTATCCCTCCTGTATTTCAGCCTGAAGCTACAGCAGCTCCTCTCACAACAGAGAATTCAACCAAGCCCAGAGACTATTAGTTCTGTTTGCCTCCAGAAAGCAACACTTCTCCATGCTCTGAGGATAATGGGGTTCCCTGGTCTCTAACTCCAGCTGGAAAGGTGTCCCAAGCTCTCACTGTTCGACCAGTACAAGGACAAAGTGCCTACAAATGCCAAGAAATGCAGGAGGGTCAGGATAGTGACAAAGTGGAGTGCCACAAAGTGCCTAAAAGAGTCTCTTATAGGGAGATAATAGCAACAGCTAAGAGGAGAGAGATCTCCCTTCTCTGAGATGCTTTGCCAATGTGTTAAATATCTATAAACCCAAACATTAACTGGAATTTAACCATCTTGATTTGCTGAGCTGCTCTCTAAAAGTCATCTGCTGTCAAAAACATCCCAGTAGGGACATTTCCCCATGAAAAAAAGGAGAGAAAATAGGAACAAATGAAGCCAGAGTGGCAAAATACGCACAACTGGGAGTACTCACAGAGAGGTATATTTCCAAAAAGCTGGATTTTTTAAGACTGCTTTTGAGAAAAAACATCCTCCAGAGCAGCTATGGGATACCTGCAAACTTCAGTACCTCCTCTCAGCCTTGACAGCAACCCCCTTCTCACACAAATAAGGCAACAGTTGCAGGAACGAGGGAGGAAGAGGAAATCACACAGGAGGACAGGGAAAGATGCTGCAGTTCTCTGCACAGGACACAGTGGAGCTCGATGGTTCTTTTTTCCAACTCTTAAAAAAACCCTCCAAAACAGAATGGCAGAACATACAGTGTCAAGACAACATCTGATGGAAGGAGATAACTGGGGGACAGGGAAAGAAAACACCTGGATCAAGAGTGGTCCAACCAAGTGCCTGAGACCAACCACCAGCCCTGGGGGCTCAGGCAGCTCCTCTAACTCTCTGGCTAGCAAGATGTTTTCCAGTTCCCCAGGCTTGATATGCATGTGAGAAGCCAAACAGCGAGTTTGGGCCTTGAGGGGTCCCAGCAGAATGCGAGCGCGAGTGCAGGCTTGGAGGAGGGAGGAGGCCACACCGACAGTGGGGCAGGGGCACAGGGGCATCAGATGGTCTGGTAGTGTTGTCTAAGTCTTGCCTGCAGGAATTCATGGGTCAGGTTGTGCCGAGTGATTATCCCAACAATCTGAAAGGGAAAGAAAGGTAGAAGTCAGTTTGGGATGTGCCACTAAGAGACCTTCATGAAATATCATACAACATGGGATTGGACCATGAACATAAACATGATCCAATGGTTTTTGTACCATGACACCAAACCAATGCTCTGTTTTCTTTCCAGCCTCCCAAAAAGAGGAACCTGCAAGCAGCTCTTGACCAATGCTGAGTTAGAGTGGGTTCAAGTCTCCCCAAATCATCTCTCCCTCTCCCAGCACTTAGCCACAGGCAAGACACTGATTCACTACACCTGAACAGACAACTCAACCACTGCTGTCATGTCTTTAGCACTAGTTAATCCTGCCTAGGAAAGGAAATCCTGTCCATGTCAGACAGCATGTGGATGCAATTAAATCCTCTGGAAAGAGAAAACTGCAATTGGAAATAACCCAGCTGTCCTTTATGGATTCATTTGAGGCATTTCTGGTATTCTACATGACACGACTGCAGAGAGCTCCTATCACACACATTCTAGGGAGCTCTAGACTAAACCAGAGAAATAGTTGGGACTAGCTGAGTGGTGACTGCACACTGGCAGCTCACACAAGGGACCCTCTCCCAGCTTGCTGCAGACACAGCCAAACCACATGTCTCAGCTGATGAAACACCTCATTGATTTTACACATTGAAAGAGAGTTTAGAACTAAGCTGTTCTCTAGTACAGCAAGAGCATCTTGTACTGAACATGGAACCAGCCAACACCTCTTGTTCAACTCACAGGCTCTGCAAAGTAGCTGTCAGGAACCCCAAGAGGCATAAAAGCAGTGCTGCCTCACACAGACCAGTTCAGGCTCAAGGGACAGTTCCTCATTATGTTTACAGGAGGTTACTGACATCTACTGACTGTTCCTGAGCACTGTCAAAGAGACAAGGACAGGGAATCAAGCACAAACCATTCAAACACTCTGTTTGGCTGCTCTCATGAGTAGGAACAGAATGCAAGTTATTTTCAAGCAGAATAACCTCCAGTGGAAAACACTGCACACACACAGTGGCTTCCTGGCTCAGCTAAGCCAAGATGGAGATGAGGACTCACCTCTCCAACTGCATTCACAACTGGTAAGTGCCTGAGCCCCATCGTCCTGAACAGGTTGAAGACTTGTGACACATGAGTGTTTGGAGAGACAGTGAAGGGTGATGGGTTCATGTATGGAGTGACATCCTAAGAAAGAAAAACAATCATGTTATTTACAAAAGGCATTTTCACTATCTCTGGGAATCACCAAAAACCAATTCCTACGAGTCCTCCAAAGCACTTATCTCTGGACAGGGAGTTGGACTGTGAGCACCTCCTAGTTCTGCACTTATTAGAAATTATTGCAGGAACCTGAATTTGGACTGTGAGCACCTCCTAGTTCTGCACTAATTTGAAATTATTGCAGGAACCTGAATTTATCACAGTTTACTTCAACACTATAACCCATGATCTTAAGAGTCCAATGCTGCAGAAAGTGTCTGAGGAGGATAAATGCAGGTCCATGAAAATAAGAATGGATATTAAAGAAGCACTTTGGCTACACAGAACCTTCAGAGCATCAGCAGTTTCCTTCCAATCCCACTCAGGCAGAAGCCTAATCTGGAAGGAAGTTAAACTAAGCAGGCAGTGCCTTATTCTGGAAGTAAAGCACCTGTGGATGCTGTTACCTCACAGCAGGTGTGAGGATTGATTTCCACATGCAGAGAAGATTGAATGCATGAGGAGCACGGGATGGTGGTCACTGCACCCAAGGGTGGCCTTAAACATGCTCTCAGTACTTTTTAAGAACTTGGGACACCCCTAAATCTGTATCAGAAGACAGTGTCACACTGCAGTGCATATCTTACCACTATCATTCGAGGGTTGAGCAGTGTGAGGTCCAGGTCATGGATATCTGGGTAACGAGGGTAATCCTCTGACATCTCTGCGTGGGACAGACGAGGTTGACTTGCACTCTGCAATGGAAACAAATCCCCCTGAACCCATGTGTCACAATCCAGACAGCACAAGGGCTGCAAGGAGCACAGCAAGTGATGCTTCCCAGTCACTCCCTCAGATCTCCTTCTTCCCCTACATCCACACCCATGACTTCTGCAGAGGTTCTGTCAGCACCTCAGTGCACACCCAAACCTAGAGAGGCCTTTAGCTGCCAGATCTGCTCCCCAACCTCTGACAGATCTACACTGACACTGGAGGACAGCAGGAAATCAGCCCTGTGGGAGCTGGACCTCAGACACTGTTCTCAGGGACAGAGCTGACACTGTCCTGGCAGGACCTTGGCACACAGCAGTAAAACCCACAGGATACACTGCTGGCTGCTCTGTTTGTATTTAGTATCTGCCCTCCATTCTCCAGCTCTGCCAGGATGGCATCTTTATGCAACAAACAGGTTTGTTGGGTTATTTATTTTCACAACAGCTGTCTTCTTTTCCTGGGGATACTCAACAGAAAGTCAATTCCCTTTATCCTAAGAGCTGCAAAGGAGAATTCACACTACCTGTCTGCAGCTTTTAAAACACACATGCATTCCTCAAAGTGTAAAAACAGGTAAATTCTATTTGACAGCCCAGGACTATTGTGGCTAATTTGCCAGCTGAGAGGACAGGGATGTCTCTGTTGCAGTTCCTGGCTGGGAAGACTCACCGACTGACTCTCGGAGTAGCAAACTCCCCTGTCCAGGAGGGTGACCAGCTGTGAGCGCAGGATCAAGCCATGGAAGGTCAGGGGCCTGAAACGTTCCTCCATGGTCCACTCCTCACTGGGAGACTGGTCAGGGTACAGGTTGGGGTAGGGAGTGTACCTGTAAGGGATTTAACACCATGTGTTATAGGTGGCATGAACTCAAGGACAGCCACATACCCCAACTTCCCAAACAACAGCAATGTGAAACCTTCTGACTCTTGCTAGGGACAAACAAGTCTTTTCTCCACCAAACACAACAGCAGAGAGGGGCCAAGAGCCATTCTATGGGCAAAGTATGATACCAACAGCAGAATGGAGACACTCTCCTAACTCTCAATTTCAAATCACTCACTACTAATCCAACTTTCAGTGCCAAATTATGCAGATTCTAATAAAAGCTGAGGCACCTGGCAAAATGTCAGAGTCAGGATGCCACTCATGAGTCACAATCACTAACTTAGAACATGATTCACTAGGCTGGACTCCTGCTTGGAAGCACTGCAACACAAGCCTGGTGACAACCCAGTTACCAGAAAGGTGGTATCAGAGGTCATTAGCTGGGCTAAGTGAGCTTTGCACAGGCCTTAGGTTTTTGCAGACAAGGAGACACTTATTTCTACAAGTGTGAGCCCCAGCACTGGCTGCTGAGCCCTGACTTTAAACCATGGATAGCAGCACTGTTTCCTCTGACACATGGAATGACAGGGGCTGTGTGAAGCATTACAGCACCTCTCAACCTATGCAAACATCCTGTTTCCACGTTTGTGCCTACCATGATCTCACCTTCTCTCCAGCATCTGTTGCAGCAGATCCTCCTTTTCGGGAGGCTCCTCTGTTGCTATGTGCTCATCACACATGTTCCTCAGCTCACTGGAGGGGTAAGATTTCATGGACTGGCTACGCTTGCGTTGCTCTCCAGCCCGGGTGAGGATGCTGGATTTCTGCAGACAACACACAGTTTTCAGATACTCACTAAGCAGGTTAAAAGTTCTCCAATAGTGACTGTGAAAGAGTGACTACTCAGGCTGAGAGAGTTGGGGCTGCTCAACCTGGAGAACAGAAGGCTGTGTGGCTCAGCCTGGAGAAGAGAAGGCTGTGTGGCAACCTCAGAGTAACCTGCCAGGAGCTGAAGGGGCTCCAGGGAAGCTGCAGAGGGATTTGGTTAGGAATTGCAGTGACAGGACAAGGGGTAATGGGGAGAAATTAGGAGAGGGGAAATTTCGATGAGGTATTAGGAAGAAGTTTTTCCTGGGAGGGTGGTGAGGCACTGGCACAGGTTGCCCAG
>NW_008664658.1:0-10935 GCF_000695815.1 Acanthisitta chloris | reverse complement strand
TCTAAGCTCCATTCCAACCCCTTAACATTCTGTGATTCTATGTACTATCTGATCACAGCTTTATGCCACCAGATAAGATGTTCCTCAGCCAGTGCTGCTGCAGTACTTGTTAAGAATAGCCAGCAGGACTGTACTTCAGTGCCAAATCCAAACTTTTCCATGTCTATCCTAAACAGGTTATTTAGTCCTCTTAACTCCTGCCTCTACGAACACAGCCCACTCTTCTGTCTGTGCCATCACCTGGAGAATGGAATGAAATTGAGTCCTTGACAATTTTGTATTGCTGTAGGTGCTTATCTCTGACCTGAATGCTGCACAAAAGTCTAGACAACAAAAGGGCTTTCTGTCTGCCAAACAAAGCTCTCTGCTCTGCAGCTTATCAAACAAGCAATTTCTTACCTTGAACTTGATGTTGTTGCTTATCAGCTGATTTCCCTTCATGAACTCCCTCTCATTGCCCCTGTTCTCAGTGACCACAGGGAAGGCGTGATGGACTGTCGTGCGCAGGATGCTAACGAGGGACTGGATCCGGGTGTGTGGGTACACATAGGTCAGGTTGGGCTCCATGATGTCACTGGCTCGTAGCCTGAGGAGACAGAAACACAAGATTGCTGCATGCACTGTGTCAGCAACAGAAGGCTGGGGATGGGCAAAGAAGGAATTTCTCCAAATGAGATCCTGAAGGAGTCCACTGCAGTTTTACTCTGCTAACTCACCTGTGCCATCAGAGGTGATGACACAACTGATTTCTTAACATTTCCCTTAATGTAACATTGGATCAGTGATGCACTATAGGAAAGGGAAAATGTTCCACTTATAACACAGAAGCTGTTTAAACATTACTGGGAAAAGAGGACAGGTGGGAAGGAAATTATATTCTGCAAGAAGCAAAGTCTAGTGGTTTTTAGAGTTCTTGCTGAACCTCATAAATCTGCCCCTCAGAACTCCACCCAGAAAGGGCTTCAGCATCTCTTTCCTGCCATGGGCCTGTTGCCCAACTCCTTTCACAGCAGCCCTCACAGCTGCTCCTCTCAGAGCAGCCAGGTTCCTTGGGGGTGAAGCATCATCTCTCTGCACTGAAGTTTTTCTGAGCGAGAACCCCACCACAAATTCTAACTCAGAGCCCTGCCAAGAGGAGCAGCCTTACTTATCCATTTCCACCTCTGTTTCCCACTCCAGAAGAGGCACTCCTCGCAGGTTCACATGGATGTCATAGATGCCTTTGTTGAAAAAGTCTCCTGTCCACTTGGCTACCTGCAGAGCAAACAGAAAGGCTACTGAGTTTTCACTCCGAGTACCATCTTTGGCTTATCATAGCCCCAGAAGGAACAGAGATTCAGGGCCAGCACATGTTCAAGGAGCCAAGAGAAAGGCAGAGCTAAGGCCCTGCACTCACCATGAGGGTGATCATGATTGGGAGCCCATAGGTGATCTCGTTGGTGGACTCAATGAGGATGACAGTCAGGCTAATGGTCATGCGAACCACTCCTCCCAGGAATGCTGCTGCCCCGATCAGTGCGAAGGTTCCTGAGTAGATGTGATCCAGGCCAATGTAACTAGGGCAAAGCACAGAGCCTGCAGTTTAGAATAACTTGCCTGAGAGCTCAGCATGCACCTGCAGCACATCCCTCACACACACACACACACTCGATGCACCTTTTGAGGAGGTTGGCGACCAGGCGTCCGAAGGCAGCGCCACAAAGCAGTGATGGCACAAACAGACCACTGGGCACAGAGATCCCATATGTCCAGCAGGAGAGTAAGAAATAGAGAAGGAAGAACAGGGACAGGGTGACTGGGCTGAAAGTACCTGCAACACAAGAAGAATCATGACTAAAGGGGCACGGGTCTGTTGGACAAAGACAGTAGTCTTGCACCATGCACCCCTCAGCTCATAGCAGGCTCATCTCACAACAACTGCTGAGTCTCTCAGTCCAAACACACATGCAGACAATGAGTAAGTGAGAAGAGAGGAGAAGCAGACCTTTCCTCCCATGAAGGAGGCTTTCACCTGTTGTGCTAGCAGTCCTCAGAGCCATGAAGGCCTGAAGATGCTCCCAGCTTTGTGATGCTTATGACAAGGCTGTTCCAGACAAGATGAAGCCTAAGCATGAGATGGAGCTCTGTCTCCTTACTACTCACCATCCTGGTGGAAGAGCTGCAAGATAGCTGACTCTTGAGGATTGAAGAAGAGTGTGGCCATGTCATTGTAGGTATCGTTTGGGCAGAAAAATGTTTTGATGCTTGAATTCACATCCTCTGACATACCCTAATGCAGGACACAAAAGACACAAAGGAGTTACAATCCACTCTCTCCTACACCAGCTTTTGGGCAGAATGGGAGTAACATGCTGTACAGGGCTGTCAGCCCACACTTTGGCAAGTTCAGACCAAACATCAGTACAGAGATGGGGCCTACAGCATCAATGGGCTCCCTGATTCAGAGCCTGAGCTGCTGTGCCAAAGTACAAAAACACAAGGGTAGCTTTCATTATTACCCTAAGCAACCATTCACCCTGCACCCATCCACAGGCTCTCACTGCACTTCTGTTATGTTCTGCACACTGTCAAAAGCTCATTATGTGCCTGTGCTTCTCTGCAGGGTGAACAATATGACAGGAAATAGAATCTTCACATAAGATCCCTCACCTGCAGGCTCAGGGTGTCATTGCCACTGTGACTGGTGGGAGACATCTGCCTGCATTCCCCCAGAACCATGGAGGCTACAAAGACCACGACAGTGGTGGTCAGTGACACCAGCAGGCTCTCCAGGACTCTGAAAGACACAACAGAAACCACACACTGAAGCCACACTGAGCACTGTAACCCAGTCCCAGCTCTCCACATGACTCTGATAAGGCTGCAAGAAGCAGCAGTCACCACAGCTTAACATCAGAACAAGGGACACTGCAAATCAAGTTGAATCATGACTTGGCTCCCAGGGATTGCCTTAACTCCCCTTTTTAATTGCTTGTCCCAAAAAGGAGCTATTTCTGCCCAGAGAACACACAGCAGTCACACATAAAAAGCCCCAGGGAAGCGTTCAGTGATGAGGTTGTTCACATGGAAACAATGTTCTCTACATCCTCACAGGGTAAAAGGCAAGACAGGACAGGGTGATGCATAGTCTCTCATAATACCTTTGTTTCTAACTTCTTTTCTAAACTTCTTTTTTTTTTAAGCCTGAGCTTCTTACTTAGTAATTGCTTAGAACAAACAAATAGCTACTTTCCAGAATAACACAGCAATTCCCTCTCTAAATAGCACAGATATTAGCTCAGTTGTGGATTTAATTAACCAAGATAATGAAAACAAACCAAAAAAAAAAGTGAGATCAGCTATTCAATCCACATCTGTTTGGACAAGACATCAAAAATTCCTGCACGGAGACAAAGCTCTGGTTTGTTCAGCTTCTGTTATAAAGAGCTCCCTTCACTGCCCTGGAAGGGGTTTGCAGCTCTCCAGGCATTACAAAAATGCACAGGGACTGTAATATCTGTTTCCTGGTGTTTACTTTGAGTTCTATGGAGACTTTGTTTTGTGATTTCAAAGGTAACAGGTCTAGGATTTCCTCCAGCTCCACTCACTGGGTCTTCTAGATTGATGTTTTTGCTTTGGGACTCTGAACATGGATCAGAGATCCCGACACAAAGTCAAGAGAGCACAAATACCTGACCAGCTTTGGCTTGGGATGCACATTCCGCATACGATACTTGGCAAGTCTCTTGTTCAGGCAGTTGAAGGTGGCTCCAAGAAGACCTCCCACAATCCCCATCAGAATGAAGAAGCCCAAGTCCACAGCTGTCCAGAGGTGGCATTTCTTATCAGATTCAGAGCACTACGTGCAGAGCAGCATAAAAAAAAAAAAAGCATTACAATAGTTGCTGCACTTTCTTACCAACACTTCTGTCTCCACAGCAGGAGATTTGGAGCAGTTATGACCAGGAGGAACAATTCTGTCTGAGGCTATCAATGCACTGCCCTTCCATGAAATACAATCATGTATAAACCTCCCAAACTAGCACAAAGAAACACTGAAATAACAAGAGAGTGGAGGGAAATAACAGCACTAAATCTTACCTTAAACTCGCCAAAGTTCAGCAGCCCAGGGAGCTGGAAAGAGCCCCAACTTCCAAACTGAATCCCAGAGCGGAAAAAATTCAGGGTGAAGGTGGCAGCCATGGAACAGAAAAGCTGTGAGAGTAAAAGAATATATAAAAAGGAAGAAGTGAAGACTCTCAAAATTAAGATTGGCACAGTCAGCTCTTCCTTGAGGCTTATGCCTGGAGAAGGGAAGTGACTGGGGAAGGGATCAGACTGCAAAGAGTGCAGGCACAAAAGCTCTTTTTTACACTAAATCTGCTGCCTAGAGCTGTCCCATAGCTCCAGGTAGTACCAGACTCATCTCTGCTCTCAATCTGTAGCAACTCTGGAGCACTGATAGATCAGGTCATCTCCTTCCTGCCAGGAGAGCTCAGGAGGAGACAGGATAATCTGAATGCCCTCATGGGGAATGCCCTAAGGATAAGACACACAGAAAGAGAGTCATCACTCACCACTTTCCATGTAAGTCCCTGGTTCCAGAAAGAGGAACCTTCTTCCAAGCTAAAAAGAGTGCCTCCAATTGGGGCTCCAAAGGCAGCTGCAACCCCTGCAGCTGCTCCAGCAGATACAAAATCCCTTTTATCCCTGAAATGAAGAGGAAGACAAGCTCAGTTTAGCAAAGTAGAGCTCTGGGGAATGCTTAGGTTCTGCCAAGAGACCATTCCCATTTATGGATATATCCCAGGGTACAGGAGTGAGAGCTGGGAGAAGTGCTGGCCATGGCAGACACCACCACTCATTCATTAAGCTGTTGCAGCATCATGCTCTTTCTGCAGGGCACCAACATGGCAAAATTCTGGCACTACACAACTGCCCAGCACATGAGGAACCATCCCAGACTGTGGGGTTCCATCATTGCTTGAGAAAATACAGAGAGAAAAGGGCAGGATTCACATTCAGGTGAACCTCCTGTGTACTACATCCTGGTCATAAGGAGTGAGTAACTGAGCTTGTTCCCAGCAATGAAGCCATTTAACCATCCAGATTAAAGGTTTTAACTGGGTAGAGATTTGCTGAGAACTACAAGAGAAAATCTATGAACACAGAGACCAGAGCAGCATGGAAGAGTCATGTCCTGGTGTTGTTTTGCTGCAGAATGAAACTGCAGAGCACTAGAGAGAAACTGAAAAACCAGCTGACAGGTTCAGCCCAGCCCACCACCCTTCTCCCAGCGAAGTCTGCTCACTCAGCCTCCTCTCCCTTCCTCCACATCCTGGGTACAGTACCTGTCACTGCGGAAATAGGGAAAGTTAAACTGGATCTTCCTCAAAGAGATGCTCTGGAACTACAAACAAAGTAAAGATTTAGAAACATAGGAGATGGAAACCAACTCTTACAAAGCAGTGGCATGACCAGGACAGTGATCCAGCCCAGCACTAACCTGTGGCAAGCCAGCACCCACAACAGCACCACTGTGAATCATTGGACCCTCTTTCCCGACAAAAAGACCTGGAAAAACAGGACTGATGAGGCAACACAATTCCCCCATCACACCCTCCCTTCCTGACACCACCAGAAGAGACAGCTCACTACTCCCACACCATGGCACAGTTTCCTGTGCCAAGCTCCTCTCTCTCCCCTTAAGGCACATTAAGGTGCTGACTCCCTGTTCCCTCAGCCCCCAGATGTTTGTGATGACTTGCACAGACTTTGCACCCCAAGTGGGTAGAATCATTGAAAGAAAACTGTTACAAGGACTCTGAACTCTGCAGGTTATTCTGCCCTGCTGCCTAGCACATAGCTGACTTCAGGCTGCTCCAATGTGTCCTGGAAAATTCTCAGGTCTCCCTCTTAGACAGAGGCACAAAGAGTCATGTCTGAGCAGCCCATCCAGAAATACATCTGTTCCCTCACCAGTCCTGATCCTTCTGTCTACTTTCTACTTCATAAAAGCATTCAGGGCTCAATACTCTGCTCCAGAGCACCAAAATAATTTTGCTGGAAAGGCAGGATAAGCCTTCTGTACAGCATTTTTCCCCCTTCAGTGACTCCTTACCCCAACAAGATCAACACATCTCAGCCCTCCTTACCTCCTGCCACACTGAAGAGCACTCCCATAGCTTTGCACACCACCGTCCGCAGACGCACAACCCCTGGAACCTTCACCCCATTGAGGTAGCACTTAATTTCAGGAATTCCTGATCCAGCTGCTACAGGCTGCAGGAGGGAAACACTGACACTGTGATGGACTGATTTCATAGCTGAACAACATCTCATCAGCCAGCAAGGGACCAAGAGCCCTGCTTAGCTAAATCAATTAGTACTGCAAAGCTAGTTTGATGTCTTGGGGCAGAAAGTGCTTCTGACAAAGGTATTTCATATCCAGGATCTCAAGTTAGAGGAGAGGGAGGCTGTGTAAGGAGCAGCAGTGGACTGAAGTCTTACTTGGATCAGGACCAGAAGACTGGCAAGAAAAACAAAGGTGAGGTTGAACCCCAGCAGCTCCAGCAAGGACAGAGCAAGGCAGCCTTTCTCTGTGCATTCCTCCACGGCTTCAGGGGGGGTCAAGGAAAACAACACTCCAAAACACAGCCATGCAATAATGTCGGAAAGGAAAACAACACTCCAAAACACAGCCATGCAGTAAAGACTGGGCATCCCACTGGCATCAGGAGCCAAGCCTGTGCTCCCTAATCCAGCCAGAGCAGCTCACACAACCCATGAGGAAGCCAGGCTTCCTTCTCAGAGCTCAGGACTGAGTTATGAGGAAGGGAAACTACTTGTTCTTTCAGCCTTTGCCTATGCATGTGCTACTAAACAACACTCCAAAACACAGCCATGCAGTAAAGACTGGGCATCCCACTGGCATCAGGAGCCAAGCCTGTGCTCCCTAATCCAGCCAGAGCAGCTCACACAACCCATGAGGAAGCCAGGCTTCCTTCTCAGAGCTCAGGACTGAGTTATGAGGAAGGGAAACTACTTGTTCTTTCAGCCTTTGCCTATGCATGTGCTACTAGAAACATTTCTTGGTTTCAAGGGCTGAATTACATAAGCAACTTGGAAACTTGATTAATCATGAACAACATGACTGGTGGCAGAAGTGTGAGAGTCAGCTGTTCTGAGCAAAATGTGGCAACAGAAAGGAAAAGGTCACTTGAGTCCATCAGGGCCCCAGACACGAAGTAAAAGATACAGCTTTGCACCACCTGGAACTTGAGCTGCGTGAAGAGCCGCACAAAGAAATCCACAAAGAGCCCCACCTGGGGAAGAGAGGAGAGATTGGCCACCAGGAATTACTACACACAAGTAACAAAGACCACCCTCTAGTAAGTCCTACCAGAAGTATGTACACATGGGAGGACAGAGGATAAAGAAGCAAACACAAGCATTGCTCAGAGTAACCTTGGAAGCATCTCCTGCCTCCAGTTCTCACTGGGACAGATCCATCCTAGAGTTATTCCTGAAGAGATGCATTTCAGAATACTAATCCTGCAGCATTTTTACCACCCTCAGGATACTTCAGGGTCCAGGAGAAAGCTGGAGTTTAACTGAGGTATACAGTCAGCTGAGCTAATTCTCAAAGCACGTGCAGTAACACTAGTACTGCCAAACACACAAAATACAGTTCAGCTCTAAACTCACATCCTGTTTTATTAAGTGCTTGCTGTGGGCAGGTTTTCCTGTATGCAGAATTAAAGGATTTGCCACATTACAAAGAGAGCACAGCAAGCTCTAAAAGGGAAAAAAAAAAAAGGCTTCTTGGAAAATAATCTAGCAACAACCTGCTGTAATTCCCAAAACACAACTCCAGCTACTAAGCTCTCCACTTCATGAAAGAGAAAGTTTCCTCTTCTTTACTCCTTAGCCATTGACTTCTAAATTATTCCTGCTTAGTCTCCTGAATTTTCCTCATTCCCCAAACAGCATGACCCTTACCAGTCCTGTGCAGACTCCGATAGCAAAAACCAGCACCCACTTCACTGCTTCATATCTCTGAGCTTTCTGTTTAGGAAGAGGATACAAAAAGAAAGGGGGAAAAAAAAAGTCAGGTCAATGCAACATAGAAACAGGGAAAGGAAAAAGGTGGTTTGGGGCTCCACAGCTCAATTACAGCCAGAGGGATAAATCAACAGATGATAGTGAGAACAGCAAACTGAAAATAGGGAAGTGAAAGTGCTGAACATCTCACTCACTTCAAACCTGAGGATCAGAACAGATGCTGGGAGCTATAATATCCACACATATTCTCCTTTTTCTTGGTAGAGAAACCAAGAGAGCACATAGAATTTCTTTCATAAAGAAGAAATCCACAAAACTTCGTGCAGTGGAGCATATTTAGAACCCCAGAATGGCTTGGGTTGGATGGGACCTTAAAGCTCATCTTGTTCCTTATCTTTCCACTGGATCAGGTTGCTCCAACTCACATCCAACCTGGCCTCAAACACTTCCAGTGATGAAGCAACCACATGTTCTCTCTGCTATCTCCACAGTTTCATCTCTGAAGCTTGTGAAAATAAAGAACAAGGCCCTACCTTGTTGTCCATGGTCTCCAAAACTTCCAAGTAGGGGTCATTGATGCAGCGATCATAATCCAAGCTCTGAAATGCCAAAAAGGTCAAGTTAAGAGAATCAGCTGCAACTGATTGTGCAAAAAAGGCTATGGCTAGAAAACCTTGTTAAAGATGATACAAGTCATTACTATCCCCGCAGCAGATTTTGCAAATAGGAGAAAACACTCCTGGAAACAACTTCATTTATGTATTTCCAGCCAAGTCAGACCCTGAGAATTAAGTGAAAAAACAGACCAATTTCACTGTCCAAGCTGGGAGAGACAGGGAAGCAAACAGGAATACAACTGATCAACACAAACTTAAATTAAAGAGGTCACATTGTACAGATCTAGACTTTACTTCTTCAAGTGCCTCCACTCTGACAGTGCAGGGGATAACACTGGGTCTTTATACTTAACCTCTCACTACAACAGGAACACGAGGAATTCCTCTCCAGATGAACAGCATCAGTTCTTCAGTCTATCACAGCAGGGAGTTAACAGCAATAGTTTCCCTGACATACTCACAAAACACCACCAGTTCTATCTACATCTTCACCTTTTCAAGCCAAGCAGTAACAGGCTGTGCTGGTGACACCCATACTGACAGCAACTGCTCTACATAGCTCAGGGCCATCATACAGCCAGGCAAAAGGCAAAACCCTCCTGTAAACAGCAGCATCTGAGACATGGGAAGATGTGCTGTGAGCCAGCACAACAACAGAGCCAGCAGGAAGGCAGCAACAACCAAGTAGCTACAGATGCTTTCTCCAGTCACAAGGAAACGAGGCCACTAGAGCCTGTGAATCTCACATTGAAGAAGTGGAACAATGCAGCAGACTCTGAAAATTAATTTTCTCAAGTCTGACTTGAGCAGCAGATGTTCAAGCTCTACTCACAGGGCTTTATTCCAGAAATGCATAAAGATTAGGAGCAGTTTTTTGCAAGTACAGTAACTCTTGGTATTTCTGCTTATGCCAATGCAATCTAACCAGTGATGCATTGTGAGTACCTGTCCCGTTACAAACTCAAACAGATCAAAATCTGTCTGCAGCTCTTTCCACATTCCTTTCAGAAGCTACTATTGGTTAGTTTCCCACCTCATAGTCTTTGCGTGGAAGGATCTCATCTTCCTCTTCATGAGTTTCTCCTAGGATTGTCTGCAAACCAAACAAACATGGGAAAGGAAAATCATGAGGAGAATGAATGCACAGACAGGTGCTCATGAACACTGGCAGCCAAGCCAAATTACCCCAGGCCTATACCAGTGTTGGATTACCAGACCAACACTTACTTTGGGGTAACTGTACAGGGTCTTCTTCTCTTACTTTAAAGCTTGTCCCTCAGTCAGAACACACACATCTCTTCTATACCATAGAGTCATCAAGGTTGGAAGAGATCTTTAAGATCATCAAGTCCAACTGTTCACTTGTCACTGCTGTAACCCCTAAACCCTAAACCATATGCTGCAGTGCCAGGTCTAGACACCACTTATACATCTCCAGGGATGGTGACTCCATCACCTCCCTGGGCAAACCCATTCCAGTGTCTGAGAGCTGGGAGCTCCCCACAGCAAAGTACTAACCCATATCCCAGTTTCCTTCACAGCAGTGATTACAGGGAAGCACAGGACAATAAACCTCCTGAGACACCATTCTGCTGTGCCAGGCAGTGGGAGAGAGACCCTGCCAGCACCACTGCCCCACAGATCTGCAAGGGATGCTGTGCACAGGCTGGCTGGGGCACCAACCTCTGGGGCTGGGTAGGAGGCCCAGATGAAGAACACAGATGGGGGCAGAGGACAGCACTGGCCAGGAGTGACAGTGAAATGGAATATGACACCTGGCTGAGCATCATCTGTGGGGATGGGCCAGGAGGCACCAGCACTGAGGTACAAGGGATGGAGGTACCTGGGACGGAGGTACTTGGCCCCGAGGGATGGAGGTACCCGGGGAGAGAGGTACCCAAGGATGGAGGTAGCCAGGGATAGAGGAACCCAGCCCTAAATGATGGAGATTCCCACCC
This sequence comes from Acanthisitta chloris, assembly GCF_000695815.1. Lineage (NCBI taxonomy): Eukaryota > Metazoa > Chordata > Aves > Passeriformes > Acanthisittidae > Acanthisitta > Acanthisitta chloris. Next base: position 317 of record NW_008664658.1, on the reverse strand, counting down.
TGAGGCATCAGTCCCAGGGATGGAGATACCCGGATCCAAGGGATGGAGGTACCCGTGGATGGAGGTACCTGGCCCCAAAGGATGGAGATATGTGGCCCTGGGGATGGAATTAGCCAGGGATGGAGGTACCCGGCCCCAAGGGATGGAGGTTCCCAGGGTTGGGGATAACCGACCCCAAGGGATGGAGGTACCCAGGGATGGAGATATCCGGCCCAAGGGATGCAGGAACCCAGGGACGGAGATACCCAGGGATGGAGATACCCAGCCCCAAGGGATGCAGGTACCCAGGGATGGAGATACCCAAGGATGGAGGTACC